>NC_036842.1:4163292-4183811 GCF_002910315.2 Salvelinus sp. IW2-2015 | reverse complement strand
TATATGTTTGGTCTGAGACACCAGTATATGTTTGGTCTGAGACACCAGTATATGTTTGGTCTGAAACACCAGTATATGTTTGGTTGGAGACAACAGTTTATGTTTGGCCTGAGACACCAGTACATGTTTAGTCTGGGACACCAGTACATGTTTAGTCTGAGACACCAGTACATGTTTAGTCTGGGACACCAGTACATGTTTAGTCTGGGACACCAGTACATGTTTAGTCTGGGACACCAGTACATGTTTAGTCTGAGACACCAGTACATGTTTAGTCTGAGACACCAGTACATGTTTAGTCTGAGACACCAGTATATGTTTAGTCTGAGACACCAGTATATGTTTGGTCTGAGATACCAGTATATGTTTAGTCTGAGACACCAGTATATGTTTGGTCTGAGATACCATTATGTGTTTAGTCTGAGACACCAGTACATGTTTAGTCTGAGACACCAGTACATGTTTAGTCTGAGACACCAGTACATGTTTAGTCTGAGACACCAGTACATGTTTAGTCTGAGACACCAGTACATGTTTAGTCTGAGACACCCATTACATTGTTTGTGGAGTATCCAACAATACCAGTGTGCTGGAGTTGATTATTTTTCTAATACAGTGTCTTTTCACAGGACAACTGGAAATACGCTAGGTGAGCAAACTGCAGTACAGACAGACAGAGACAGACAAACTGCAGTACAGACAGACAGAGACAGACAAACTGCAGTACAGACAGACAGAGACAGACAGACTTACCCATCCTTTCAGCGGCTCCCAGGCTGGTAGTCTATTGCACATGTCTCTCAGGATCCTGAGGATGATGACACACGACTTCAACCCGTTTACTCTGGCCTGGAGTCGGAGAAGAGAGGGAAGGTAACCCTGAGGCATACTCACACTAACAGAGGCGTGCAATAGACACACATTCATATTTAGCGAGGGCGAGATTTGATTTGGCTTCGAATAATGCTTTACAGACTGTCCCTAGAAAAGGGGTTGAATTATAAGCTTGAGGAATATTCGTTCGAGTCTGCAAATATAGGTTTGGTTGAAAGAGGATACGTTATTTTGAGGGAAGCTTTGACATAAATGACAGTCAGGCAGGTTTTCGAAACAGCCAAAAGAAACAAAAAGTGTAGCAATTGCTTTTGTAGCCTTACAATAATCTCTCTCTCTCTGTATGTAGGCTATTATACTACACCGAGCATGATTGAGAGATTCAATGAATGAGTCATTTTTGTATGAGAGAAATAGATTTYTTTTTTTTTTTCATCATATGAATGTTCCTAATTGCAGATAACTGCCGTTTCAAACAAATGATGCATTTTCATGAATTGATTTGATTCCTTCATTCATTCATTTTCACGTGATCATAAGGCTACAATAACAACGGAGAGGTTAAGTAGAACTGAGAGCCAACCTGGAACCATTTGGCATGTCGCAGAGCCGCCAGGGCAACCAGGCATCTGTGCCTGTCCAGCATGTCTGCAGGGTCTGACAGCTCAACACCCTCCACTGGTGAAATAAGAATGGGATATATATAGTATAAAACAGAACACACACGCAGAAGTGTGTTTGAGATCGACTGTATATCCACCACTGACTGACTACTGACCACTCTTTGACTGACCACTCATTGTAGAACAGCCAGTCTGCGGTCGCCGAGTGCAATATAGTCAATCCCAAACATTCCCAGACACATACATTCCTAATCCATAAATCGAACCATAGCCCATACCTCCAAGACATTTAATCTAGGAGGATTGGAGAGGTGTAGGTAAGAGTACGTTTTCGGCATATTGCTTACATCTCTGCAATAGGGGCTAGGGGTCCACTTGGAATTGGGAAACACACACACGACAGAGGGACACACACGTTGACCAGGACAAAGTTCTGTCAGAGTACAGCGAATGATTGGCTGAGGATGAGCGTCCTGACGATATGATTGGCTGCGTCAGATTAACAGAGATGAATGGGATTGTGGTGTGGTTGCGTGAGAGGAGTTGTTCAGATAGTTAGAACTTCCATTCCTTTTAAAGTATCTTAGAAGAGCCATCCACATTTCCAGAACAAAGTCAAATAAATATTCTCAATCATTTTCATATCATATATATATATTTTTTATCCTGATACCCATATGTCCATGACATCTATTTATATGATCAGAAAAAATGTGTATGGGACGCCAGCTAGGGTTATTATGATAAGACAAAAGCACRTATCTTACATTGTGATAAGATAAAAATATTTATCTTACATTGGTATTTCAGAATCATCTCATTACAATGTGTCACGACTTCCGCCGAAGCTGGTGCCCCTCCTTGTTCGGGCGGCGTTCGGCGGTCGACGTCACCGGTTTTCTAGCCGCCACCGATCTACGTTTCATTGTCCATTTGTTCATTTGTTTTGTCTTGATTGTACACACCTGGTTTCCATTACATTATGATTTATTCCCTATTTAACCCTCTGATTCCCACATGGTTTTTGTGCGTGTTTGTTCGTTGTTAAGTGTTCGCTATTTCTGTGAGCTGGAGTATTTTCCCTGCGTGGAATTATTTTTGTGGTTTATTCGAGTAAAGTACGTTTGTTGCTCAGTTCTGTGTCCTGCGCCTGACTCCGTCCTACCCGCTGCACATTGACACTTGACACAATGAGCACATTAGTAAACTCCACTCCATTCCTCTCCATGCACTCAAGCATCCAGACTGGTTGCATCACTGCCTGGTATGGCAACTGCTCGGCACTACAGAGGGTAGTGCATACGGCCCAGTACATCCCTGGGGCTAAGCTTCCTGCCATCCAGGACCTCTATACCAGGCGGTGTCAGAGGAAGGCCCTAAAACTTGTCAAAGACTCCAGCCACTCTAGTCATAGACTGTTCTCTCTGTTACCGCACGGCAAGTGGTACCGGAGCGCCAAGTCTAGGTCCAAGAGGCTTCTAAACAGCTTCTACCCCCAAGCCATAAGACTCCTGAACATCTAATCAAATGGCCACCTAGACTATTTGCATTGCCCACCCCCCACTCACCCCCTCTTTTACTCCGCTGCTACTCTCTGTTACAGTGCTTTGCTAAAGTATTCATCCCCCTTGGCATTTTTCTTATTTTGTTGCATTACAACCTGTAATTTCAATWGATTTTTATTTGGATTTTATGTAATGGACATACATAAAATAACTTGTTTCCAAATCATTAGTTTATTAACGGAAAAATAGTGCGTGCATATGTATTCACCCCCTTTGCTATGAAGCCCCTAAATAAGATATGGTGCAACCAATTACCTTCAGAAGTCACACAATTATTTAAATAAAGTCCAMMTGTGTGCAACACCACTAAGCAAGGGGCACCACCAAGCAAGYGGCACCATGAAGACCAAGGAGCTCTCCAAACAGGTCAGGGACAAAGTTGTGGAAAAGTACAGATCAAGGTTGGGTTATAAAAAAATATCMGAAACTTTGAACATCCCAYGGAGCAMCATTAAATCCATTATTAAAAAATGGAAAGAATATGGCACCACAGCAAACCTGCCAAGAGAGGGCCACCCACCAAAACTCACGGACCAGGCAAGGAGGGCATTAATCAGAGAGATAACAAAGAGACCAAAGATRACCCTGAAGGAGCTGCAAAGCTCCACAGCGGAGATTGGAGTATCTGTCCATAGGACCACTTTAAGTCGAACAATCCATAGAGCTGGGCTTTACGGAAGAGTGGCTGGAAAAAAGCCATTGCTTAAAGAAGAAAATAAGCAAACACGTTTGGTGTTCGCCAAAAGGCATGTGGGAGACTCCCCAAACATATGGAAGAAGGTACTCTGGTTAGATGAGACTAAAATTAAGCTTTTTGGCCATCAAGGAAAACACTATGTCTGGCGCAAACCCTACACCTCTCATCACCCCGAGAACACCATCCCACAGTGAAKCATGGTGGTGGCAGCATCATGCTGTGTGGATGTTTTTTATCGGCAGGGACTGGGAAACTGGTCAGAATTGAAGGAATGATGGATGGCGCTAAATACAGGGAAATTCTTGAGGGAAACCTGTTTCAGTCTTCAAGAGATTTGAGAATGGGACGGAGGTTCAACTTCCAGCAGGACAATGACCCTAAGCATACTGCTAAAGCAACACTCAAGTGGTTTAAGGGGAAACATTTAAATGCCTTGGAATGGCCTAGTCAAAGCCCAGACCTCAATCCAATTGAGAATCTGTGGTATGACTTAAAGATTGCTGTACACCAGTGGAACCCATCCAACTTGAAGGAGCTGTAGCAGTTTTGCCTTGAAGAATGGGCAAAAACCCCAGTGGCTAGATGTGCCAAGCTTATAGAAACATACCCGAAGAGACTTGCAGCTGTAATTTCGGCAAAAGGTGGCTCTACAAAGTATTGACTTTGGGGGGGGTGAATAGTTATGCACGCTCAAGTTTTCAGTTTGTGTCACACCACAAAAATATTTTGCATCTTCAAAGTGATAGGCACGTTGTGTAAATCAAATGATACAACCCCCCAAAAATCCATTTAAATTCCAGGTTGTAAGGCAACAATATAGGAAAAATGCCAAGGAGGGTGAATACTTTCGCAAGCCACTGTATCATCTATGCATAGTCACTTTAATAACTCTACCTACATGTACATATTACCTCAATTACCTCGACTAACCGCTGCCACCGCACATTGACTCTGTACCGGTACCCCCTGTATATGGCCTCGCTACTGTTATTTTACTGCTGCTCTTTAATTATTTATTACTTTTATTTCTTATTCTTATTCATATTTTTTTAAACTGCATTGTTGGTTAGGGGCTTGTAAGTAAGCATTTCACTGTTGTATTCGGCGCATGTGGCAAAAACGATTTGATTTGATTGGAAGCAGCAGGTCCGCAACGGAAATCTTGTGTGTGTGTGTGTGTGTGTGTGTTTGTGTCCAGCTGCTTCTGGAGTGGATTATTACAATGCCTCCATGAAGCAGAGAGCAGGCGAAACAGCCACAGCACTCTCTGTACTCAATGTCCCAGAGAAACTGGCCCATAGCTAGACGAGAGCAGAGAAGATAAAAACAGACCTAAAACGAATCACAACATCAGCTGCATTTGTCTTGCTACTTATCATACAGCACCCCCAGGTACTGTACCAGCTTTAGTACACCGAGTATGGAAAAACAAGGCGACTCGTACTGATGAATAAAGTAGCTTATTAGTTTTCTATCCCGTATTGGTTCTCTCTCCCGCCATTCCACTATTCCAACACTCCCAGCTACGCAGCTACTGCACCAGCTCCTYTACCCTCAGTGTGGAGCGAGAGGACAATAGTTTAGCATCGCTATATGGGGCCACTCAAGGCTTTACACAGGTTCATTTCACTCATTCCTCTCTTATCCTTCCCTCTCTCCCAATCTCTCTCTAACCCTCTCTCTACCGTTCTCTCTCTCTCTCTCATCATCTCTCCTCAGTCAGACCACCCGACTCAGCTACGCAACGAGCTCTGGCTGAGGTTATGAATGGCTCTTGGAAACTGACTTTCAGTGCTCCAACCGACACTGACAAATACAGGTTTATCCAACAGGAAGCGCTAACAAATTCAAAGGTTTTGTTTTTCAGTATCTAATCTGGTGGAAAATAAATCACGACCCTCCTTCGCATGAATGATTGATTATGAATTACATTACAGGCACAATTGCGAAATCTATACATTGATCCGAACACAAAATAAGAGAGCAGTAGCATAATATATAATTCCATTACGGATCAAAAAGCTGTGTCAGAAAGGGCACTTATTGAAACTTGAAATGGAGACATTCTGCACCGTAATAGGTTCCATAAAACGTTGCCTAATAGGATACATAAAGCATTGCCTATCGATCTTAAAGGAATATATACAGCCTCCGTATCTATTGAAATGGAGTGGCTCTCAACGAGGCTTGCCATCCAGAGTGGGCAATATTCGACTTTTGAAATGGTCACGTTCTTTTAGCTGAGTACAGACACCACTGGGACTGATGGTGGGTTCATACAAATTACCATCCAGGCAAGGCACAGCGGGCGATATTACACCCGTAGATATATGTGGAAGGAAGGTCTGCTGAGACCAAAACATCACACTTTGTTTAATCTTTCATTATMATGGAGAGAGCGTCGTGCCTCATCTTGTAATGCAACCGTACTAGACTCTGGAGATGGCCCTGTTCTTTAAGCTATGTACTTGTACAGACTGTGTACAGACACACTGTTTACAGACAGACACCCAGCCTGGGTTCATACCAATTGCTGTGATGAGTTCCTGTTGCCAGTGAGTTGCTGTGTGACACTGAGCTGTTCCTCACTGCGACAGGGCCCTTGACCCGCTCGTCTCTCGCTGGAAATACAACAGGTACGGGGGGGGGATAGTTCCCCTTGATCTACAGCCGCCCCCGTGTCATCTCTCATCTCTCACTCAGACCTTACTGTCGAGCAAGCTAGACCAGCACCGCGATGGATGGGTGCGTTCCTGGCTCCGCTATTGATTTGTCGGGTCTAGATGTCTCCCTCTCCCTCCCTCTCTGGGTTCCAAATAGCACCCTATTCCCTATATAGTGCACTAGTTTTGACCAGGGCCCATAGGGATTAGAGTGTGATTTGGGACGCAAACCCCAACCTCACGCCCATCTCCTCTTCCCAATTACAAACACGCCACACTCCCCACCAGTAGGCTACCACCGACAGAGGAGGAGAGATAGGACAGGAACCGCTGCCATTTTATAACCCTTTTGAGGGATGTTGTTTAGCAATGYTTCGGCTCTCACAACATCACTTTACAGTGAACAGTCTCAAAGTGACAAACTACCCGAGTATGTGAAAGAGATGGAGAATGTGAGGATGAAAAAGAAACGAATGTGGTGGCTGGGTGTCGATCAGCTCCGTGTTAGTTTACACCGGTCTTTTCTGTATGGTKTCTTTGGTCTCACGCGAACCTCATCTTACTTAGTCAGGGTTAGTGAGGACCCGGGGAGGAGAAAATAGACAGTTAAACAGACAGGGAGGAGACGAGAGACAGAGGAAAGGGGTAGAAAGATAGACAGTGGTGTCTTATCTGCAGAGAGAACATGTGTATTCTAGGGTGGGGCTCTGACTCTGCCCTGGCCCCCCCAAAATAATTGTCAAAGACTCCAGTCACCCAAGTCATAGACTGTTCTCTCTGCTACCGCACGGCAAGTGGTACCGGAGCGCCAAGTCTAGGACCAAAAGGCTCCTTAACAGCTTCTACCCCCCCAAGCTATAAGACTGCTGAACAACTAATCAAATGGCCACCTGGACTATTACATTGACCCCCCCTCCCTTTGTTTTTACACTGCTGCTACTTGCTGTTTATTATCCATGCATAGTCACTTTACAAATTACCTTAACTATCCTGTACCCCCGCACATTGACTCAGTACCGGTACACCCTGTATATAGCCTCGTTATTGTTAGGTACATTTATTGTGTTACTTCTTGATTGATTTATTTTTTATTTTTTTACTTTCGTTTATTTAGTAAATATTTTATCAACTTTATTTATTGAACTGCATTGTTGGTTAAGGGCTTGTAAAGTAAGCATTTCACAGTGTTGTATTCGCCGCATGCRACAAATAAAATTTGATTTGATTTTCCTTCTCCCAGCCCTGTGGCTGTTTGGTTAGTCAAGAGAGGCCCATGGGTCAAATGTATAGTCTTGGTGTTGACCATGATACATGCTACAGGGCTGCTGAGACAGCATAGTAGGGTKAAGAATCACTATGACCGCAACTATGTTTACCACTTATGTTTACCACTTAGCACGTCATTACAGATTTGAGACTAATATGGCCCAGACTGCTGGATAAATTACTTTCTGTTACATAGTGGTGTGTGTGTGTGTGTGTGTGTGTACAGTGGCTTGCGAAAGTATTCACCCACCTTGGCATTTTTCCTATTTTGTAGCCTTACAACTTGGAATAAAAAATAAAAATAAATTTGGGGGGGGGTTTGTACCACTTTCAAGATGCAAAATATTTTTTATTGTGAAACAAAAATATATGAATGAGCGATGGCCGAACGGCATAGGCAAGATCTACTGCATCGTTCGGCCATCGCTCATTCATATATTTTTATGTACATATTCTTATGCATTCCTTTACACTTGTGTGTATAAGGTAATTGTTAGGTTAGATTACTTATTAGATATTACTGCATGGTCGGAACTAGAAGCACAAGCATTTTGCTAAACCCTCATTAACATCTGCTAAACATGTGTATGTGACAAATACAATTTTATTTGATAAGAAATAACTAAATAAAATAAAAAAACTTGAGCGTGCATAACTATTCACCCCCCCCAAMGTCAATACTTTGTAGAGCCACCCTTTGCAGAAATTACAGCTGCAAGTCTCTTGGTGTATGTCTCTATAAGCTTGGCACATCTAGCCACTGGGATTTTTTCCCATTCTTCAAGGCAAAACTGCTACAGCTCCTTCAAGTTGGATGGGTTCCACTGGTGTAAGGGTGTACAGCAATCTTTAAGTCATACCACAGATTCTCAATTGGATTGAGGTCTGGGCTTTGACTAGGCCATTCCAAGGCATTTAAATGTTTCCCCTTAAACCACTTGAGTGTTGCTTTAGCAGTATGCTTAGGGTCATTGTCCTGCTGGAAGGTGAATCTCTGTCCCAGTCTCAAATCTCTGTGAGACTGAAACAGTTTCCATCAAGAATTTCCTKWATTTAGCGCCATCCATCATTCCTTCAATTCTGTCCAGTTTCCCAGTCCTTGCCGATGAAAAACATCCACACAGCATGATGCTGCCACCACCATGCTTCACTGTGGGGATAAGGTGTTCTCGGGGTGATGAGAGGTGTTGGATTTGCGCCAGACATAGTGTTTTCCTTGATGGCCAAAAAGCTCAATTTTAGTCTCATCTGACCAGAGTACCTTCTTCTATATGTTTGGGGAGTCTCCCACATACCTTTTGGCGAACACCAAACGTGTTTGCTAATTTTTATCTTTAAGCAATGGCTTTTTTCTGGCCACTCTTCCGTAAAGCCCAGCTCTGTGGAGTGTACGGCTTAAAGTGGTCCTATAGACAGATACTCCAATCTCCKCTGTGGAGCTTTGCAGCTCCTTCAGGGTTATCTTTGGTCTCTTTGTTGCCTCTCTGATTAATGCCCTCSTTGCCTGGTCCRTGAGTTTTGGTGGRCRGCCCTCTCTTGGCAGGTTTGCTGTGGTGCCATATTCTTTTTTWATAATGGATTTAATGTTGCTCCRTGGGATGTTCAAAGTTTCGGATATTTTTTTAKAACCCAAYCCTGATCTGTACTTTTCCACAACTTTGTCCCTGACCTGTTTGGAGAGCTCCTTGGTCTTCATGGTGCCACTTGCTTGGTGATGCCCCTTGCTTAGTAGTGTTGCAGACGCTGGGGCCTTTTGGGAACAAGTGTAAATATGCTGAGATCATGTGASACTAAGATTGCACACAGGTGGACTTTATTTAACTAATTATGTGACTTCTGAAGGTAATTGGTTGCACCAGATCTTATTTAGGGGCTTCATAGCAAAGGGGGTGAATACATATGCACGCACGACTTTTCCGTATTTTTTTACATTTTAAAACAAGTAATTTTTTTCATTTCACTTCACCAATTTGGACTATTTTGTGTATGTCCACTACATGAAATCCAAATAAAAAATCATTTAAATTACAGGGTGTAATGCAACAAAATAGGAAAAACGCCAAGGGGGATGAATACTTTAGCAAGGCACTGTACGTTCACACCATGCGCAAGGTTTGATGAAGAGTTAGTGTAGAGGGAATATGGCGTCTTGTCTTATGCATGTATTGTCTCCCCAAGGCAGGAGGAATACGGGTGTAGCTTGGGAGAGGGCCATGGATATATTTTCAAAGCTTACTGTGTCCCAGTGGAGTGCTGCTAACAACACTAGTGCTGCTGATCTCTGCAGTAGCATAAATCATACACACACACACACAGATGTGCGCACAAACATGCGTATGCAAACCTACACACCTCAATACCTCCCCCCTCTATATCCCTCTTCCATGCAAAGACAAACTCATTTCATTTCCCCCTTAACCCCATTTCAGTACCTCCGTTGGAAGAGAAGAAGACACACGTAAACACAAAAACAACAGCGAAACAGACGTGACGTGTGGTACCTTGTTCGTCCGTGTCGCTGTCCTCTCTCATCTGCGGGGAGGTGAGGGTGACCTTCAGGGTGAGTTTTGGCTCTGTCGTACTACACACCAAGATGGCTGCCTCTGGCACACAGCGCTGCACCTCGTACTTCTCTTCGGTTAACTTCTGTTAGGGGTCAGAGGTCAATAACAGCAGGCGTTAGAGGTCAAGGGTTAAAGGTCACAGCCAGGACAAACTGCACTTGACCCGTGGCTTGGGTCATGACAATCTCAGCTGGTCTCAGTCCAGGCTGTGAAAGCCGTTAAGAGCAAGCCCAATCACCAACAGTGCATTTCGCACACACACACACACACACCCACACACATGGTGACACACACACACACACCACACCACAACAACAACCACAACACACAAACACACACCACAACACACACACAACACACACACGACAACACACACGATGCATTTTCAAAGCAGATTATGAGAAGAGGAGCGAGGGGGAGATAAAAAGAAAGAAAGAAAAAAGGGTCCTGATTGAAAACAACATTGTTTGATGTGGAGGCTGAAAGCTAGTTCTGTCGCTATAATCCCTTGTATTAATGCCAGCCACACAATTACAATGTGCATGTCCTTTTTATGCATTCTTCCACACACACACACACACACACAATTACGGTGTGTGTGTGTGGAGTCCTTTTATTAATTCTTCTCTCATACAAGGGAAATCAATTACCTCTGGCCCCAGTGATCGGCTTAAGATCAGATGATGAATTTTAGAGTGTCAGCACAACTCAGACAGCCATACACACTGATAAACACACACAGCACTGATACACACACACACACAACACACACAACACACACTGATACACACACACACACTGAAACAACACACAGCACCACATACAACACCCATCGATACAGCACACAATCACACACACACACACACTGATACACCACACACCACGATATCAACACAACACACACACACACACACAAGACACACACACACTATACACACACACACACAAAAGATACATAAACCCGCGCAAAGACATAAGACACACACAAATACACTACAAAGATAACATAAAAAAAAACACACACCACCACACACACACTGATACACACACCACACAACACCCACAAAGATACATAAACGCCGCCAAAGACATAAAGACACACACAAATACACTACCAAAGATACATTAAAAAAAACACACACACACCACACACTGATACACACACACACAACACAAAGATACATAAACCCCGCACAGACATAAAGACACCACACAAATACACTACCAAAGATACATTAAAAAACACACCACACACCACACACAACACTGATACAAACATCATACTAACAATCTATTTCTCTGCGGGCTATTGGGTCCGTTTGGTCTTTATCTTGGCCGGTGTTGGGGGCGTCGTTTTTGGGGCTGAATGGTAATTGTGGATGGTTCTTCACCTAAGTCCCACACTATAAATACCCACACCACTGAAAAGAATCACCACAAAGATAGCAGCTACGAGACCGGTTAAAAAGGTCTCAAAATGGCTTTACTCTGACGCACTAGCCATACGCGATGTAATCGAAGAACATGATACACCATCTAGACCGAATATCATTGTTTGATGTCTGGGAAAAGTATAAACATTAGAGAGGAACAGGAGGAATTACACCCACACGATCACCACATCAAATGTCGACACACTCAATCCAAGACCAAAAAAACACACACTGGCAGCTAGCATAAAAGGTCAGCAATCAGAATTAAGACTGTGCCTATGGAAAAAGCGTGCCCAGGGCGACAACCTGGACCCCTAACAAGTCAGTAGGACACACAAATCAGAATCACAGGGAGCTTACACGGGGCGGGAGTCTGAGGGACGAGGCTAGACATACCGATTCCATTACCCATCGTGAATCCATTATACAGTCTTATCCCCTGGGGCTTGCTGTATCTTTAAGGGACTACCTTAGCAACATGTGCCTGACTGGGAATGCCCTCTCTGAGCCATGGGAGGGGACCCGTGGGTTCCGATTTGGAAAGAGGGGGGGGACGTAGAGGAGATATGGGGGGAAAAGAAGGGACGGCTCGAATGAGGTACAACAAGCACAGACCAGGAACGAGAATAAATGTCCGCCAGACAGGAAACCGCCTTTCCAGCACGATTCCAACTCATGACATACCTGGTGCCATTCTGCAAGCTCCTTCCATCAGCGCAAAAGAATTGCCTAGGCTTCTGATATGGCTATGGATGTTGGAGCATTGTGTTAACATGGAAATGTAGGCTTCCAATTTAGAAAAATAACACCATAGGCAAGGAAAATGCTGCTATGTGTGAGCTGTGGAACCTAACACCCAGCCCGGCTTGGGGCTGTCGACCACACTCGCCTCACTACGCTATATCGTGCCTTCGAGTTAAACGTCCCGCGCCATATATCCCACAAGGCAAGTCAGGAAAGCAAAGGCTAGACTTTTTTCAAAAGAGCCATGCACGTGGCTGCATCCACTGTAGGCCACAAAAGCTCCGCCTACAACAAAGCGGATGGTCTGAGGAAGACAAGGCTGTAAAGTCCGGGAGGAGGAAGTTCGAAGACAAAGGAGGAGCTCGTCCTCCAACCGAGGCCTGCCCACTGACGTGCCAGGAGCATGAAGGCTGAGGGAAAACCTCAGGTGTCCACCCGACAGGCTGCCGATAAATCCACGATAATCGAGAATTTCAATGAGCATTTTTCTACGGCTGGCCATGCTTTCCACCTGGCTACCCCTACCCCGGTCAACAGCTCTGCACCCCCCACAGCAACTTGCCCAAGCCTCCGCTATTTCTCCTTCACCCAAATCCAGATAGCTGATGTTCTGAAAGAGCTGCAAAATCTGGACCCCTACAAATCAATTGGGCTAGACAATCTGGACCCTCTCTTTCTAAAATTATCCACCGCAATTATTGCAACCCCTATTACTAGCCTGTTCAACCTCTCTTCAGTATCGTCTGAGATCCCCAAAGATTGGAAATCTGCCGCGGTCATCCCCCTCTTCAAAGGGGTAGACACTCTAGACCCAAACTGCTACAGACCTATATCTATTCTACCTTGCCTTTCTAAGGTCTTCGAAAGCCAAGTTAACAGATTACCGACCATTTCGAATCCCACCGTACCTTCTCCGCTACGCAATCTGGTTTCCGAGCGGGTCATGGGTGCACCTCAGCCACGCTCAAGGTACTAAACGATATTATAACCGCCATCGATAAAAGACAATACTGTGCAGCCTTCTACATCAACCTGGCCAAGGCTTTCRACTCTGTCAATCACCGCATTCTTATTGGAAGACTCAACAGCTTTGGTTTCTCAAATGACTGTCTCGCCTTGTTCACCAACTACTTCTCAGACAGAGTTCAGTGTGTCAAATCGAAATGTTGTCCGGACCGCTGGCAGTCTCGAAGGGGGTCCCACAGGGTTCAATTCTCGGGCCGACTCTTTTCTCTGTATACATCAATGATGTCGCTCCTGCTGCTGGTGATTCTCTGATCCATCTCTACGCAGACGACACCATTCTGTATACTTCTGGCCCTTCTTTGGACACTGTGTTAACAAACCTCCAGATGAGCTTCAATGCCATACAACTCTCCCTCCGTGGCCTCCAACTGCTCTTAAATGCAAGTAAAACTAAATGCATGCTCTTCAACCGATCGCTGCCCACACCTGCCCGCCCGTCTAGCATCACTACTCTGCACGGTTCTGACTTAGAATACGTGGACAACTACAAAAACCTAGGTGTCTGGTTAGACTCTCCTTCCAGACTTACAATAAGCATCTCCAATCCAAAATTAAATCCAGAATAAGCTTCCTATNACGGTTCTGACTTAGAATACGTGGACAACTACAAAAACCTAGGTGTCTGGTTAGACTCTCCTTCCAGACTTACAATAAGCATCTCCAATCCAAAATTAAATCCAGAATAAGCTTCCTATTTCACAACAAAGCATCCTTCACTCATGCTGCCAAATATACCCTCGTAAAACKGACTATCCTACCGATCCTTGACTTCGGCGATGTCATTTACAAAATAGCCTCCAACACTCTACTCAGCAAATTGGATGYAGTCTATCACAGTGCCATCCATTTTGTCACCAAAGCCCCATATACTACCCACCACTGCGCCCTGTATGCTCTCGTTGGCTGGCCCTCGCTTCATATTCGTCGCCAACCCCACTGGCTCCWGGTCATCTATAAGTCTTTGCTAGGTAAAGCCCCGCCTTATCACAGCTCACTGGTCACCATAGCAGCACCCACTCGTAGCACGTGCTCCAGCAGGTATATTTCACTGGTCATCCCCAAAGCCAACTCCTCCTTTGGCCGCCGAATTATTTCGAATTATTTTGCCACTATGGCCTATTTATTGCCTTACCTCCCTAATCTTACTACATTTGCGCACACTGTACACAGATGTTTTCTATTGTGTTATTGACTGTACGTTTGTTTATCCCATGTGTAAGTCTGTGTTGTTTGTGTCACACTGCTTTGCTTTATCTTGGCCAGGTCGCAGTTGTAAATGACAACTTGTTCTCAAATGGCCGACCTGTTTAAATAAAGGTGAAATAAATCAACAAAATTAATAATATGTTGAGTGGAAACAGGTATGCTTGGGATTAGGAAGTATACAGTGGCAGTTCCTATGAGTATACCTGTTCATGTAGCTGAGGTTAACCTTGCCTACATGTATGCTCACGCAAGCGTGTGTTTGTGTGTTCCGTTGCTACCGCGCACGCGCGTGTGTGTGTTTGTGTTTGTGCTCGTGCCGTGGCCACACGCGCGTGTGTATCCGTGCGCGGGTGAATACCTCTGCTGCCATATGTGTGTTTGACTAATTAGGAAACCTCCTGGCTGACAGTCCTATATTCATTTCACATGGTAGCAGCTTATAAATAGAACCGTGGCTTCTCGTCTCCTGGCTTCTGTTGCTGCCCTCTCCGCGACGACTGCACTGTGACGAGAGGTTGACGGAGGGGGGGTAAGAAGGACTGACTTCTTACCCCCGGACTGTCCGGCGTTACAACACCCGATCTAGCCAGACCTTCTGCACACAGGCACCGAGTGTCTCCTATCTACAGGTGGAGAATACACGATTCCATTATAGCCCCCCCCCCCAAAAAAAAAGATTAAGCAAAAAATATGATAAAATACAATTGTTGCCGGCCAAATTGACGACAGAAAAAACTATCCTTTTTGTTACTAATGATTCATATTTGTTATTTCTGAATATTTGATGTCTTCACTATTATTCTACAATGTATATTTTCAAAGAAGTGTGGGATCACCATTATTTGGACGTATAGATTAATGAGCAACTCGGTTTCACCATTTACCATACTGGAATACAGGTTCAATTCGATTTATTAATGTTTGTAAAATTACCATTCAAAAGTATGATTGCGTGTCCATATAGCTGTACCTTGGTATTTGCATTGCTTCTAAGTCATCAAATTGTTTACTGACAGCCAGCTATCTTCGAGTAGACAAAATAATTATTTTTTATTCGTTATGGAAATATCAGTCTATAGATTCATTTGCTGAATGTAGTGGAATTTAATTGTGTGTATTTTCGTTAGTCGTCATGCATCTTCTGTATCACTTGCTCACAGCGTACAGAGCCTATTTTGAGGGGGATATCACTTGTCAGACGGCACACGAGCTGGTGCTGCTGCAGCTCCTCAAACAGCTTGTTGCTGCCGGACTGAAACGTGGGCTTTTATAAGCTCAGTCATTGCGCAAGAATTCTGAATGCGATCTCGTGTTTAAAAAACCACGCGATTAAAAAAACAAACACGCGATTAAGAGCACTCTTTTTATTTCTCAGCGTGGTAATTGAAGCGTCTCTCCATTCGCGTTCAAGTGCGTAATCAACGGTAGGCAGGCTATATCAATGCGTCACCCATCATTTTGCAATGTGAGCTGGAAGCAGTATCTACTTAAATGATTTGCAACCTCAACTTTTTACTTCGTATTGTGAGGCACGTCGTTCTTACCTTGTTTCAAAGTAGCCTATTAAAAATCCTACCATTAGAAACGTGGAGGCAATTCTTTTATAAAGACTTCCTCATATGCCTTTGAAAACAGGATTTCTCTCCTGTTCCTGTTCTTTCTTTCGTCGTCCAGAAGCCGAAGGCACAATCCTAGTTTGTATTAGCTACGCATCCTGTTGCATCTTTAGATTCTCCCACTTTTTACATTTCAACTGAGAGTTTCATCTCTGTCATGTATCTAACCGCTCGCATCTGGCGTTCTGTTTAGAATGGTGTTCTCCTGTGAATTGCATTTTGGCAAATGTTTGAAAATGACGTTTTATTACAGGAGTTGCATGTTCTGTTAAGATGAATTACCATCATTTTAATTGATTTCTCTCATTCTAAGCACAGCGGGTGGATGCCCTCATGATTTAGATGCACCAAATGCAAATGAGTCCGGTAAATTTTCCAAATGGCCGGTAATTAAAATCTTCCACACACACACACACACACACACACCACACACACACACACACACACACACACACACACACACACACACACACACACACACACACACACAGCTCGTTGCTATGGAACCCATTTATTTAGCAGTCGGTGCTATATTGGAATCGTGTATTCTCCACCTGTAGATAGGAGACACTGGGTGCCTGTGTGTGCAGAGGTCTGGCTAGATCGGGTTTTGTAACGCCGGACAGTCCGGAGGTAAGAAGTCAGTCCTTCTTACCCCCCCTCCGTCAACCTCTCGTCACAGTGCAGTCGTCGCGGAGAGGGCAGCAACAGAAGCCAGGAGACGAGAAGCCACGGTTCTATTTATAAGCTGCTACCATGTGAAGAATATAGGACTGTCAGCCAGGAGGTTTCCTAATTAGTCAAACACACATATGGCAGCAGAGGTATTCACCGCGCACGGATAACACGGCGTGTGCCACGGCAGAGCACAAACACAAACACACACACGCGCGTGCGCGGTAGCAACGGAACACACAACAACGCTTGCGTGAGCATACATGTAGGCAAGGTTAACCTCAGCTACATGAACAGTATACTCATAGGAACTGCCACTGTATACTTCCTAATCCCAAGCATACCTGTTTCCACTCAACATATTATTAATTTTGTTGATTTTATTTCACCTTTATTTAAACAGGTCGCCATTTGAGAACAAGTTGTCATTTACAACTGCGACCTGGCCAAGATAAAGCAAAGCAGTGTGACACAAACAACACAGACTTACACATGGGATAAACAAACGTACAGTCAATAACACAATAGAAAACATCTGTGTACAGTGTGCGCAAATGTAGTAAGATTAGGGAGTAAGGCAATAAATAGGCCATAGTGGCGAATAATTTAATTTAGCAATTAAACACTGGAGTGATAGATATGCAGAAGTGAATGTGCAAGTAGAGATACTGGCGTCAAAGGAGCAAAAAAAAAATCACAATATGTGGATGAGGTAGTGGTGTGCTATTTACAGATGGGCTGTGTACAGGTGCAATAATCGGTAAGCTGCTCCGACAGCTGATGCTTAAAGTTAGTGAGGGAGATATAAGACTCCAGCTTCAAGATTTTTTGTAATTTGTTCCAGTCATTGGCAGCAGAGAACTGGAAGGAAAGGCGGCCAAAGGAGGTGGGCTTTGGGGATGACCAGTGAAATATACCTGCTGGAGCACGTGCTACGAGTGGGTGCTGCTATGGTGACCAGTGAGCTGTGATAAGGCGGGGCTTTACCTAGCAAAGACTTATAGATGACCTGGAGCCAGTGGGGTGGCGACGAATATGAAGCGAGGGCCAGCCAACGAGAGCATACAGGGCGCAGTGGTGGGTAGTTATATGGGCTTTGGTGACAAAATGGATTGGCACTGTGATAGACTACATCCAATTTGCTGAGTAGAGTGTTGGAGGCTATTTTGTAAATGACATCGCCGAAGTCAAGGATCGGTAGGAAGTGTCAGTTTTACGAGGGTATATTTGGCAGCATTGAGTGAGGATGCTTTGTTGTGAAATAGGAAGCTATTCTGGATTTAATTTTGGATTGGAGTGCTTATTGTAGTCTGGAAGGAGAGTCTAACCAGACACCTAGGTTTTTGTAGTTGTCCACGTATTCTAAAGTCAGAACCGTCCAGAGTAGTTGATGCTAGACGGAGCGGGACAAGGTGTGGGCAGCGATCGGTTGAAGAGCATGCATTTAGTTTTACTTGCATTAAGAGCAGTTGCCATGCTCCCCGGGCGTCCGGACAACATTTTCGATTTGATACACTGAACTCTGTCTGAGAAGTAGTTGCGTGAACAAGGCGAGACAGTCATTTGAGAAACCAAAGCTGTTGAGTCTTCCATAAGAATGCGGTGATTGACAGAGTCGAAAGCCCTTGGCCAGGTTGATGTAGAAGGCTGCAACAGTATTTGTCTTTTATTGATGGCGGTTATAATATCGTTAGTACCTTGAGCGTGGCTGAGGTGCACCCATGACCCGCTCGGAAACCAGATTGCATAGCGGAGGAAGGTACGGTGGGATTCGAATGGTCGGTTGATCTGTTTGTTGGCTTTCGAAGACCTTAGAAAGGCAGGGCAGGATTGATATAGGTATGTAACAGTTTGGGTCTAGAGCAGGGGTGTCAAAGTCAAATGGACGGAGGGCCAAATAAAAATTTAGCTACAAGCCGAGGGCCGACTGTTCGAATGTTCATTGAAAAAAATTTTAAATGACGCATATAGTCTAGTGAACCTAATTGAACCTACTGAAAACCTAACAAATATATTCCAATATGATCAGATAAATAAAGCAATATTTTCTTATGGCTCTGTCAGTAATCTTTAATTTTCAACAGACACAAAAGACAAATTCCTTTAATAAAAATCCCCATAACATGAACATTAATGAAAGAAACCGGTATTCAAGGCACCATCAGTAGCCTATATTTTCTATTTTAGCAAAAGTGGGCTAAATTTACTTCAAAGAAAAAAACAATAATAGCAATTTTCTATCATCCACTCAACTGAAATATTTTTAAAATATAATTGGATTGAAATACAATAAAATAAAGTGCAAAAATCTATTAATCAAAAACAACACTTTGTTTAAGGAGAAGTAACATGCAGTGAAAACAAATATTAAACTTTAACTTTTAAACTTGAACTGAAGTAAAACTCTAAATATGTGATTGCACAGTAATGTTCACTTGTTTGAGGTTGAGGGTGATACTTGGTGGTGTCCCATCTTTTCCACAAGTTCATCAATGTTCGGGGTAAGGCTCTGAGCTGAGGAATCCTCAGAATTGAGTGGAGGTGTTCAGCAGTAAGTCGACTTCTGTGTGATGTTTTGTTCAGGTTCATCAAAGAAAACAGTTGTTCACACAGGTATGGTCTGCCAACATAGACAACGTTTGAGCAGCCTGGATGCGCAGCTGGGGCATTGTGTCGGGGAGGAAACGGGCGAACTCCCGCAGCACCCACTGCCGCATATTTTGCCCTCAGTGCATCATTGCATTGGAGGTCAATCAACTCCATTTGGAGGTTTGTGGTTGAGCTTTCCACGTCAACAGCAAATGGGTTACCGAGCAGTTCCAACCTGCTTTTTTGTGCTTCAAAGTCAGCAAATCGGCGTCGAAATCAGCGGCAAGCATACCTATTTTATCAGCCAACTGTGCGCTCGGGAACGCACTGGTAGAGAGCTTCTCTTTCATGGTCTGGCAGCTGGGAAAGTGGCTCAAATTTTCTTTCCGCATCTGCGTCTCCCACAGAGTCATTTGGTTTAAATGCCTTCACTGTACTGTACATATCAGAGATGACATGATCCCGACCCTGCAGCTGCAAGTTCATTTGCATTCAGATGACTCGTAATGTCACACAGAAAAGCCATTTCACACAGAAACATTTCGTCCTCGGAGTTGTGTTGTGTCTTTCCCTTTGCTGTCAAGAACAGACAAATCTCCTCACGAAGCTCGAAACATCTTTGAAGCACCTTTCCCTGGCTTAGCCATCGCACCTTCTGTGTGATAAGGCAAATCACCATGCTCCGTTTCTAACTCCGTCAGAAATGCCTTGAACTGGCGGTGATTCAAACCTTTGGCTCTGTAAAGTTTAACTGTGCGCGTGATGATGCTCATTACATGCTCCATTTTCAAGGCTTTACCGCACAACGCTTCTGGTGTATGAATACAATGATAAGCTGTTCAGCTCAACCTGTTCGCGTTTTCCTCTTGCATCTTTTCCCGTATCTTCGCCACCAGTCCGCTCCTGTGCCAACATCGCAGGTGCTCCGTCGTTGTCAAACCCACGAGTTTTTCCCAAGGCAGCTCCATCTCATTTACACATCTTGACACCTCTTCATACAAATCATGCCCCGTAGTTG
>NC_036842.1:4152597-4160599 GCF_002910315.2 Salvelinus sp. IW2-2015 | reverse complement strand
ACCAAAAGCCGTCAATTACCTGCTAACGGAAACCCTGGTGTGTGTGTTTGTGTGCACTGCGTGCGTCCGTCTCTCTCATATCTCTTACTTGTATCTGCAGGGGCAGGTTMTCACAGACAGTGCACAGCAGTGCATCTGTGGGTTTCTCTCGACACATCAGCACCAGCTCCAGGTYCATGTCCTCTTTGATGAGCAGACCTTTAGCCACCAGGCCGATCCTCATCACCCCACACAGCACACCTCCACCAGGCTCCCTGGGGATAACAGGCAGCTGGGTTACACTTAAAACATTGGATAGGTGAACTAACCGACTAACTAACTAAACTACAGAAACTGTACTACCGCATAAGTTATTAGAGAAAACAGATCAATATCAAGTCGTCAATAGAATTCCATAACATCAAGAGTCAAAATGTCCCAATATCTGGAAATAGAAAATAACCAAAACAAATGACTGTCGACCTGGCAGACACGCAACGGAACACCATAGGCCTATATCGCAGCCGGAACCCCACCTGCTGCTGCTGTCTGTGCAGTCATCTGGGCTGGCGCTGGGACTAACGTCGGGGTCGTCGTTAAGGTCGTCGTCATGGTCAGCACTAGCGTCCTCTGTCGCCGTGCTGTCTGTGGGGTTCGGCTGGCCGTCGGTCTGGCCGGCTGCTGCGTCTGCCTGGCTGTTACTCTGCACCGATTGGACATTGCTCTGGTCTATCCAATCAGAGACGTGTTTGAGGGCACCCTCCACGGTGGACACCAGGGTCTGGACCGCCTCCAGTTCAGACGACGATGGGTAGAYGGTGGAGTGTTTGGCCATGACGTGTCGGTCATCGATACCGAACGAACGGAAGGACCTCTGTAGGGGGGAGAGAAGRGGTAAAGAAAGAGAGAGAAAGATAGATAGAGGGAGAGAGAGAGGAAGGAGAGTGAGTTAGAAACACAATGAACAGTTCACMCACAACAAACGAACACAATACACAAATCTATTGGGCACACACTCATCCCAAACACACACACACACAAACCATACAAACACAACCCTCTCTGTTTCCAAACTATTTCTCCATTTTCTATTTCTTGCAAACACAGCCAGTCGTGTTAGTAGTTCCAAGGGCACCTCTGGAGAAAAACATTCAACAGCAGATTAAACTTTAATCAATCAAACTCACCTCAGCTTCAACGGATGGCCAAACAAACGTCTGCCCAGGTAACATATCCTCTAACAGCCCTGTCTGCTCTGCTCTGTTCACAACCCTTTGCCCTGTTGCCGGTGTGTGTGTGTGTGTGTGGTGTGTGTGTGTGTGTGTGTGTGTGTGTGTGTGTGTGTGTGTGTGTGTGTGTGTGTGTGTGTTGTGTGTGTGTTCTCACCATGCCCTGCAGCTCTCTGCAACCGGCCGTATTGTAGTTCACTATGGAGAGGCCACCACTGGCAACTTGAATTCCAAATCACGCACCCATGTACACTCACACACACACCTCTCACCACACCCCTGTCAAACTGAACTACCTCCTGAAGTAGTGCCGGGGAGACGCAGCCAGCATTAAAACGCCTGTCAACACTTTTGATCTTTCAGTGTGTGTGTGTGTGTGTGTGTGTGTGTGTGTGTGTGTGTGTGTGTGTGTGTGTAAATTGAGATTTTGCATCACTGGCCTACTCACAGTAACACAATATGAAGACTGGTACTCAGTACGTGTTGGATTTGCCCCAAACATAACACCTTGTATTCAGGACATAAAGTTCATTTCTTTGTAATATTTTGCAGTTTTACTTTACTACCTTATTGCAAACATGATTGCCTTGATTTGTTGGAACCCAGGAAGAGTAGTTGCTGCTTGGAACTAAACACCTCCCTCTGCAACTGGATCCTGGACGACCCCAGGTGGTGAGGGTAGGCAACAACACATCTGCCACGCTGATCCTCAACACGGTGGCCCTCAGGGGTGCGTGCTTAGTCCCCTCCTGTACTCCCCTGTTCACCCACGACTGCGTGTCCAGGCACGACTCCAACACCATCATTACGTTTTTGAAAAGTATAATGGTCAAATGTTGCACAATCCAGGTGTGGAAAGCGCTTAGAGAATTACCCAGAATGACTGACAGCTGCAAACGCTGCCAAATGTGCTTCTGCAAAGTATTGAGGAGGGTTGTGAATACTTACGTAAATGAGATATTTCTGTATCAAAAAACTTTTTTTACTCTAATGTGTAAAAACAGAGTGTGTGTAGATRGGTGAGAAAAACAACAACAATTTAATCCATTTTGAATTCAGGATGTAACACAACAAAATGTGGAATAAGTCAAGGTGTATGAATACTTTCTGAAGGCACTGCCAGCAAATGTATCATCCTTATGGGTGGGACATCAATTTAAAGCCAATGACAGCCTCCATCTGATGGCAGCGACCCCACCACCTCACACTGTCTGCCCCCCCCCCTTCCTAACCATCCTCAATCAAGTCGAATTCAATTCCATCCTAACCTCCCTGACTCCCCCACCTCATCTAATTCAATCAAGCAACCAGCTCTCAGCCTCCCCCTGACTCACCCGCACTGCTAAGGGGGAGGAGGGAACAGCAGTACTGGGGGAACTGACCCAATTCTCTTATCTATTTCAAATCTCTACATTTTACATTTTATTATTATCATCATATATCCCCCCCCCCATTTTCTCCCCAATTTCGTGGTATCCAATTGGTAGTTACAGTCTTGTCTCATCTCTGCAACTCCTGTACGGACTCGGGAGAGGCAAAGGTCGAGAGCCGTGCGTCCTCCGAAACACAACCCAACCAAGCCGCACTGCTTCTTCACACAATGCCCACCTAACCCGGAAGCCAGCCGCACCAATGTGTGGGAGGAAACACCGTACACCTGGCAACCGTGTCAGTGTGCACCGCGCCCGGCCAGTCACAGGAGTCGCTAGTGCGCGATGGGACAAGGACATCCTGCCGGGCAAACCCTCCCATAACCCGGACGACGCTGGGCCAATTATGCGCCACCCCATGGGTCTCCCGGTCGCGGCCGGCTGCGACAAAGTCTGGACTCGAACCCAGAATCTCTAGTGGCACAGCTAGCACTGCGAAGCAGTGTCTTAGATCACTGCTCCACTCGGGAGGTTACAAATCAAGTCAAATCAAAGTTTATTTGTCACGTGCGCTGAATACAACAGGTGTAGACCTTCCAGTGAAATGCTGTCTTACAACAGTAAAAAAAAAAAAAAAAAAAGTATTAGGTGAACAATAGGTAAGTAAAGAAATAAAAACAACAGTAAAAAGACAGTGAAAATAACAGTAGCGAGGCTATATGCAGTAGCATGTTACCATTTTAGTCATTTAGCAGACGCTCCAGAGCGACTTACCATTAGTGCATTCATCTTAAGATAGCGGGGTGAGACAACCACATATCACAATCGCCGTCCGTACGTACAATTTTCCCTAAATAAGTAGCAAAGGCAGCGCTAGTCGAAAATACATTTTTTTAAATAAAAACATGGTCCTCTGCTCCACATCAAATCCCTTCGTATATCAAAATCCACTCCGTTCGTGCCATTTGGTGTAGCCTAACGAGTTTGACAAGTTTAGCAAGACATGTTTGCTCCCTTATCTGCTCCGTAACATTGGCGACCTATTTAAATTCAGTATTAATCGATGACTTTTTTTTTTGTATCACCACAAGTCACGTGTTTTACTAAGCCTCCTCACCCAAACTGCTCGTGTCCTGACCTTTAGAGTAGCAGAGAGGATGACATCCCGCCTCCTATCAATCCTCTAGAAGTCGCTGCCACAGCAGAACAGAAGTAGCAAACTCCATCCTAATTACACGGTGACATTTTCCAGACGACGAAGGTAGGACAGAAACAGGACCGCTTCCACAAAGGTCAACGGAATTTTTGTTCTAATCAGAAGTAACACTGCAACCTTTTCATTCCTCCCCTATTGGGTGCCACATGCCTGCGTTAGTGTTTTTATTTTCCAAATGAAGAGGAGAGACTGTACTGTGTGTGTGTGTGTGTGTGTGTGTGTGTGTGGTGTGTGGTGTGTGTGTGTGTGTGTGTGTGGTGTGTGTGTGTGTGTAATTCCAGGGCGTGATACAGCATGCATAGCGGAGGTCAATTATCCTGCTCTACCATTAGTATCCATTCATACATTCTAATATTATATCACAGTGTGTGTGTGTGTGTTGTGTGTGTGTGTGTGTGTGTGTGTGTGTGTGTGTGTGTGTGTGTGTTGTGTGTGTGTGTGTGTGTGTGTGTGGTGTGTGTGTGTGTGTCTTCCTGCTCTGTGCAGTGCTGTGTTTAACAGGCTCCCAGTAGTAGAGTTTATGAGGCGTTTTAATGTGAGCCATAACAGTTATAAAACACTATAAAACACCAGTAAAAGCTGCAGGAACCCGGGTTTAAGGGTCACAAAGGTGTACTGTAGGTGGTGCCCCTCCCCACACTGCAGGTAAATCTGTTGCCTTTATAATCTGATACCACCTTTACATGCTAGCTAGGCTAGCCTCTGATGGGCTTGTGGGCTTTATATTTAGACACAGGCATGGGGACCAAGCTGATAATTCTACTTACACACAAACACACACACACACACACACACACACACACAAACACACACACACACACACACACACACACACACACACACACACACAACACCACAACACACACACACACACACACACACACACACACACCACACACACACACACACCCACACACACACACACACACACACACACACACACACACACACAACAACACACACACACTGATTACTTGGTGAATGAGACGTCGCTGCAGCACAATGGCCCTGCATGAGACTAATGAGTTTCAGCTACCTCGCTGTGACACACACGCACACACCGTCTCGTAGCACATGCCCGGTTTATCCCACCTCGTTGTCACACACACACACTCCGTCTCACACACACTCCGTCTCCAAGACAGCTGTCGTCGTCAACCGCCCCGCCCTCCCGCCCGCCATGAGTCCCAGAGGTCCCTCATGCAATAYGTTAGCGAGACATCTATCCAATCAAAAGCAGGCAGGATGGGGAGTAATGAATTAGAAATGAGTTTACTATCACAGAGGATTGAAGAGCATTAGCTGAAAATACAGGAATTTTTGCTCAATTTTAACACACTAAAACTTCAAAATGAATATTAAAAAGTACAATTTAAACTTAAACAGGCTCTATTCTTGCACTTCATAGACGTGGTATAAATAATGTATACGGAGGAGCTACTTAGCTAGAAGAGCCTAGGAGGGCCTTAAACGTTTCCCACCACAGCACATACAGTAATATTGTCAACCACAGATCCTCTACATTAGAAATGTTTAATGCCTTTTTAGTTGAAATAGTAGTCCCCTGGGAGTCGTCATCACCTGGCCACACACACAATGCGGTTTGGCTACACTATCTACACACACACACACACACACACACACGTCAGCTAGTCTGGTATCTATACCACACAGGAGACTACTGTCAACCATCTACTACAGACAGGGGAGGGGACTGGCCTCCGTCTGACTAACTATCCCGCAGCCCACAAATATAAATAACCTATAGCCTACTACTACTTTCACAACCACAGGTGTGAGTGGAGGGGAGGTGACAGGCACGAGCTTCAGGTAAAACAGGGAACTGTCCCTCACTTGCCTACTGTGTTGATGCAGTCTCATCAACAGTCCAGACACACTCGTTCAACTAGATCTACAGGCAAACCACAAACGACCACTTTCACAGCTATAGGTCGTGTGTGTGGTTAAGGATATGAACTGAAGGTGAACCACAGTGTACATGTGTGTAGCCTATACAAAGCATGAAGAATGTATTCAGACCCCCCTTGACTTTTTTTCACATTGTCACAGCCTTATTCTAAAATTGATGAAATAGTTGTTTTTTTCTCCTTATCAATCTACACACAATACCCCATAATGACAAAAAGCATTGAAGGTCCCCAAGAACACAGTTATAGACTGTCATCTGATGAGGGTTTTTTATAGGTTATTGGCTATCAATATCTTAGTTTAGCGAATTGGTGATAGCTACTGGTGGAGAGAAAAAATGGTGGACAAAGAAATTGTGTATTTTGCTAACGTGTTTAGCTATTAGATTTACATATTTTGTCTTCCCTGTAAAACATTTTAAAAATCTGAAATGGTGGCTTTATTCACAAGATCTGTATCTTTCATCTGGTGTCTTGGACTTGTGATTTAATGATATTTAGATGCTACTATCTACTTGTGAAGCTATGCTAGCTATGCTAATCAGTGTGTGGGGGGTGGGGGTGATCCCGGACCCGGGTAGAGGCTCGTGAAAGGTTAAAAAAATATTGCAATAATGTTATATTTTATCTAGGCCTATATATATATATATTTTTTTTTAAACGGATGAATTCCGAAGTTGTTCATTCATTATGTCCATTACTTACCACACACAACGCAAGCCGCACACATATAGTCTAGTTTGAGATAATCTGTCCGGCAGAGAGATCGCGCAGCTCTCAAACAGCTGGTTGTTGAAGATCGAACGCGTAGGAGTAAGAAAGCAGCAGGAAGATGTTCCAAGTTATGACATCCACAGGTAAATGACAAGGAAAGAATGCAAACCAGGTATTTCAAAAGTTAAAGTCTCGGTTGAAGATTTGCGATGCGCAATTCAGTCATCATGCCATGGAATAGCCTGCCTTAAAAATCAGACAAGCGTTCCATAACAAAGGAAACCTGTTTGCTTTTTGCTTTTTCGTCACGCGTGATACAATAACCCCTAAATAACTTGAACATCTCAAATGCAAGACTGACTACTTACCACATGGACAGACTTCACTAGTGTGTTTGTGTCGGGAGCATCTGCCGGTGGATGTAGTCTTTTGCCCACATTATTCTGACATATTTTAGAATGTAAAAATAATGTAAATACCAATGCATAATGCCATTGGGAAATTTGGAAGGCCTATTAAAAAAAATCATTATTCATAACCCTCTAGGGTAGCTAGCGTCCCACCGTCCCACCTGGACGCTAGCGTCCCACCTGGCCAACATCCGGTGAAATTGCAGAGCGCCAAATTCAAAACAGAAACACTCATAATAAAAACTCATAAACGGGCCTCCCGGTGGCGCAGTGTCTAGAGCACTGCATCGCAGCTATGCTGCGCCACCAGAGTTGGTTCGCGCCCAGGCTCTGTCGCAGCGGCGCGACCGAGGACCGTGGGGCGACGCACAATGCTCTTAGCGTCGTCCGGGCTTAGGAGGGTTTGGCCGGTAGGGATATCCTTGTCTCATCGCGGCTCCAGCGACTCCTGTGGCGGCCGGCGCAGTGCGCGCTAACCGAGGGGGCGGGTGCACGGTGTTTCCTCCGACACATTGGTGGTGCTGGCTTCCGGGTTGGAGCCGTGCTGTGTTAAGAAGCAGTGCGGCTTGGTTGGGTTGTACTTCGGAGGACGCATGACTTTCGACCTTCGTCTCTCCCGAGCCCGTACGGAGTTGTAGCGATGAGACAAGATAGTAATTACTAGCGATTGGATACCACGAAAATTGGGGAGAAAAGGGGAAGAAAATTTATTTTTAAAAAAAAAGAAAAAAAAAAAGAAACTCATAAAACATACAAGTGTTAACATCGGCTTAAAGATTACTTCTTGGGGCCTCCCCGGGTGGCGCAGTGCTCTAGACACTGCATCGCAGTGCTAGCTGCGCCACCAGAGTCTGGGTTCGCCCCCAGCGCTCTGTCGCAGCCGGCCTGCGACCGGAGAGGTCCGTGGCGACGCCACAATTGGCATAGCTCGTCCGGGTTAGGGAGGGTTGGCGCAGCGCGATATCCTTGTGTCTCATCGCGCTCCAGCGACTCTGGTGCGGGCCGGCGCAGTGCGCGCCTAACCGAGGAGGGTGGGTGCACGGTGTTTCCTCCGACACATTGGGTGCGGCTGGCTTCCGGTTGGAGCGCGCTGTGTTAAGAAGCAGTGCGGCTTGGTTGGGTTGTCTTCGGAGGACGCATGGCTTTCGACCTTCGT
>NC_036842.1:4141597-4150643 GCF_002910315.2 Salvelinus sp. IW2-2015 | reverse complement strand
CACAGGGGGCCTCCATCATTCTTAAATGGAAGAAGTTTGGAACCACCAAGACTCTTCCTAGAGCTGGCGCCCGGCCAACACTGAGCAATCGGGAGAGAAGGGCCTTGGTCAGGAGTTGATAGAGAACCCCGATGGTCACTCTGACAGAGCTCTTGAGTTCCTCTGTGGAGATGGGAGAACCTTCCAGAAGGACAACCACCTCTGCAGCACTCCACCAATCAGGCCTTTATGGTAAATGGCCAGACGGAAGCCACTCCTCAGTAAAAGGCACATGACAGCTCGCTTGGAGTTTGCCAAAAGCACCTAAAGGACTCTCAGACCATGAGAAACAAGACTCTCTTGTCTGACGAAACCAAGATTGAACTCTTTTGGCCTGAATGCCTGGTCTGTCGGAGAAACCTGGCACCATCCCTACGGTGAAGCATGGTGGTGGCACCATCATCTGTGGGGATGTTTTTCAGCGGCAGACTGGGAGATAGTCAGGATTGGGAGAAGTTGGGAGAAGATGAACGGAGTAAAATACAGAGAATCCTTGATGAAAACCTGCTCCAGAGTGCTCAGGACCTCAGACGGGGCGAAGGTTCACCTTCCAGCAGGACAACGACCATAAGCACACAGCCAAGACAACGCAGTAGTGGCTTCGGGACAAGTCTCTGAATGTCCTTGAGTGGCCCAGCCAGAGCCCGGACTTGAACCCGATAGAACATCTCTGAGACACCTGAAAATAGCTGTGCAGCGACGCTCCCCATCCGACCTGACAGAGCTTGAGAGGATCTGCAGAGAAAATTGGGAGAAACTCCACAAATACAGGTGTGCCAAGCTTGTAGCGTCATACCCAAGAAGACCGAGGCTGTAATCGCTGCCAAAGGTGCTTCAACAAAGTACTGAGTAAAGGGTCGTGAATACTTATGTAAATGTGATATTTCAGTATTTAATTTGTTATAACATTTCTGAAACCTGTCTTGCTTTGTCATTATGGGGTATTGCATGTAGATTGATAAGGGGGGGGGGGGGAGTATTTTATCCATTTCAGAATAATGCTGTAGTAACATAACAAATATATCTGTGAGAGATGACAGTGTGTACATGAGGGGTCGACATTCACGGCTGCCCGCTAGCCCGGGGAGGTTTTGGAAACCCTCTGGGCCAGTCGATCATCCCGTCAGTGGCCCGCTTGGGCCAGTTAACTTCTTGCAACTATAGGGGGTGCTGTCCGCATTAGCATTTTTTTGGTCTCCAAATTAAACTGCCTCGTGCTCAATTCTTGATCGTACAATATGCATATTATTGTTATTATTGGATAGAAAACACTTTCTAGTTTCTATAGCCGTTGGAATTTTGTCTCTGAGTGGTACAGAACTACTTCTACAGCACTTTTCCTGACAGGGAGTCAGATTTCAGAAATTTTTACCCCTGATCTGGGATCGGTTTTAAGGTGCCAGTAGATGCTATGGAGAAACGACACTGCCTACGTCTCCTCTGGGTGTCAGTACGTCATCACGCTTTGAATGGATTCGATTGCGCAATCAGAGCCACTATAAAACACGAAAACGTGGAAGTACCGCTCTCTTCCTGCATGCGTCTTGCGCAAGATGGACATCAGACCTGCCTCCTTCCAATGGTTGTTTAGCCAGTGATATTTATCCGGTCATGTTTTAGTCGTTATAGTTGTAAAAACATCATAAATGTAGTTAATTTGAACCAGTATAGCAATTTATATCCGTTTAGTGCGATTTTGAGGAATTTCTTTGTCATGCACTCTGAAACTTTGGCACGTTTCGGGTCCCGTTCGATCGTAGTGGATATTTCGAAGGACAGAGGACATCTACGACCAAAAGAAAGATTAGACCCAAGAAAGGATACATTGCCAAGAATCTGATGGAAATCACCTCATAGTAAGAATATTTAATATTGATAAATCGTTGTTCTGTCGAATATTTTTAAACGCATATTACGCCATTTTGTTTGTTATAGCTTCTCTTGGCGAACGCTGATTTAAGAAAGTAAGGATAATTTTAGAAATGTAAATCAGCGATTGCATTAAGAACAATTTGTCTTTCGATTCCTGTCAACCCTGATTATTTTTTTAGTCAAGTATATGATTACTTTCGATTAACTAGATCACTCGAAAGATGACATCCGACATTTTGAGGCTTGATTTCCTAGTATTTTCATGTGTGTAACCACGGTTTTTGTATGGCTAAATATGCACATTTTCGAACAAACTGATATGTATGTTGTAAAATGATGTTACAGGATGTCATCGAAGAATCTGAGAAGGTTAGTGAAAAAATTAATATATTTTGGCGATGATTACGTTATAGCTCTCTTTGGCTTGAATCGATGCTCTGGTAACTTTCACATGTGGTATGCTAACTTATCGATTTATTGTGTTTTCGCTGTAAAACGCTTAGAAAATCTAAAAATTGTCTGGAATCACAAGAGTCTGGGTCTTTCCATTGCTATGCTTTGTCTATTTCTTATGAAATGTTTATTAAGAGTAATGGTCATACACGTTGCTCTCTTAGTAATTCTAGTCGTGTTGTGATGGTCGGTGCAATTGTAAACTGTGTGATTTCTACCTGAAATATGCACTTTTTTTCTAACAACCTATCCTATACCATAAATATGTTATCAGACTGTCATCTGATGAGGTTTTTTATAGGTTATTGGCTATCAATATCTTAGTTTAGCCGAATTGGTGATAGCTACTGTGGTGAGAGAAAAAATCGTGGACAAAGAAATTGTGTATTTTGCTAACGTGTTTAGCTATTAGATTTACATATTTTGTCTTCCCTGTAAAACATTTTAAAAATCTGAAATGGTGGCTTATTCACAAGATCTGTATCTTTCATCTGGTGTCTTGGACTTGTTATTTAATGATATTTAGATGCTACTATCTACTTGTGAAGCTATGCTAGCTATGCTAATCAGTGTGTGGGGGGGGTGGGGGGTGATCCCGGACCCCGGGGTAGAGGCTCGTGAAAGGTTAAAAAAATATTGCAATAATGTTATATTTTATCTAGAGCTATAATATATATATATTTTTTTTTAAACGGATATGAATTCGAAGTTTTCATTCATTATGTCCATTACTTACCACACACAACGCAAGCCGCACACATATAGTCTAGTTTGAGATAATCTGTCCGGCAGAGAGATCGCGCAGCTCTCAAACAGCTGGTTGTTGAAGATCGACAGCGGTAGGAGTAAGAAAGCAGCAGGAAAGATGTTCCAAGTTATGACATCCACAGGTAAATGACAAGGAAAGAATGCAAACCAGGTATTTCAAAAGTTTAAAGTCTCGTTGAAGATTTGCGATGCGCAATTCAGTCATCATGCCATGGAATAGCCTGCCTTAAAAATCAGACAAGCGTTCCATAACAAAGGGAAACCTGTTTGCTTTTTGCTTTTTCGTCACGCGTGATACAATAACCCCTAAATAACTTGAACATCTCAAATGGCAAGACTGACTACTTACCACATGGACAGACTTCACTATGTTTTGTGTCGGAGCATCTGCCGGTGGATGTAGTCTTTTGCCCACATTATTCTGACATATATTTAGAATGTAAAAATAATTAAATACCAATGCCATAATCCCTGAAATTTGGAAGGCCTATTAAAAAAAATCATTATTCATAACCTCTCTAGGGTAGCTAGCGTCCCACCGTCCCACCTGGACGCTAGCGTCCCACCTGGCCAACATCCGGTGAAATTGCAGAGCGCCAAATTCAAAACAGAAAACACTCATAATAAAAACTCATAAAACGGGCCTCCCGGTGGCGCAGGTCTAGAGCACTGCATCGCAGTGCTATGCTGCCCACCAGAGTCTGGGTTCGCGCCCAGGCTCTGTCGCCAGCCGGCCGCGACCGGGAGTCCGTGGGGCGACGCACAATGTCGGCTTAGCGTCGTCCGGGCTTAGGGAGGGTTTGGCCGTAGGGATATCCTTGTCTCATCGCGCTCCAGCGACTCCTCTGTGGCGGCCGGGCGCAGTGCGCGCTAACCGAGGGGGGCGGGTGCACGGTGTTTCCTCCGACACATTGGTGGGCTGGCTTCCGGGTTGGAGGCGTGCTGTGTTAAGAAGCAGTGCGGCTTGTTGGTTGTTTACTTCGGAGGACGCATGACTTTCGACCTTCGTCTCTCCCGAGCCCGTACGGGAGTGTTAACTCTCTCTGGGTGGTCTTCGTCTCTCCCGAGCCCGTACGGGAGTTGTAGCGATGAGACAAGATAGTAATTACTAGCGATTGGATACCACGAAAATTGGGGAGAAAAGGGGAGAATTTTTTTTTTTAAATTTAAAAAAAGATTAACTTCTTGTTAATCCAGCCGCTGTGTCAGAAAAATGCATTATTCTTAAAGTGGTAATGCATACTTTTGTAGCTTACATTTTGTGGGGAGCTTTACTCCATTACAACAAATATAAAATGTAGATCCTTGAAAATTACAATTAAATGCTTGACAAAGTCCTTGCAAGTCCTTGAACTTGACCTGCCAATGTCTGCATGAACCCTGTGTAGGCTACTTGCTCAGCCCACATGAAAATAAAATCACCTGCTATTGAAAAACGATGCGCTCATCATTCGCTTTCCTGTCAGATCTTAACCCAGGCCAGTATTTTTTCCCCATCCGGGCCAGTAACTTTCAGTTGGCACAGGCCTGGTGTCCCACTGGCAAACGTACCTGAATGTCGAGCCCTGTACATGTTTTTGTGTTTACACTGCGGACTCCGCGGAGAGAGTATGTTCCCGCTTGACACAGACGTCAATTCAACGTCTAGTCCACGTTTCACTGAAATGACGCGGAAGCAACGTTGATTCAACCAGTGTGTTCCCAGTGGGGTGTTGTTGCTGTCCGTGTGTATGTGAACGTTGTGCCAACTACCCAGAGTGTTGACCTTTGCTCTCCCCGTGCTTCTGCAATTACACCACACCAATTACAACCAGTTAGCCACAATACACAAACACATTAGACGGCTTACTACATGTGGCGCTCTGCTGTATAGTGAATGTGCACTGCCCTCCAATAATAACATCTTCAGTCCAATTTACAGTATGCAATGCACACTCCAAGTTGTTGCTATATACCCACTTACTGGTCTGGTAGCCCTGTTTCCCCTCGCTATTCCACCATAAACTGGCGAAACAAGTGTGCAGGCCAGGCGATTGCGGCGAAACAAGTGTGCAGGCCAGGAGATGGTAGTGAAACAAGTGTGCAGGCCAGGCGATCTGCGGCGAAACAAGTGTGCAGGCCAGGAGATTGCAGTGAAACAAGTGTGCAGGCCAGGAGATTGCAGTGAAACAAGTGTGCAGGCAGGAGATTGCAGTGAAACAAGTGTGCAGGCCAGGAGGTTGCGGTGAAACAAGTGTGCAGGCCAGGAGATTGCAGTGAAACAAGTGTGCAGGCCAGGAGATTGTGTGCGTGTACAGTACACAACAACTAGTGCGTAGTGAGAGCAGTGCGAGAGAGTGTTGTTGGTCTGTTGGGAACAATATGCACACCACAGGAGGTTGGTGGCACCTTAATTGGGGAGGACGGGCTCGTGGTAATAGCTGGAGACGGAGTCAGTGGAAYGGTATCAAACACGTGGTTCCCATSTGTTTGATGATTCCATCCGCTCGGCGCCAGCCATTATTATGAGCCCGTCCTCCCGTTCGGGCAGCCTCCGCTGACACACACGCTGTTCAGTGATGMGTGCAGCACGAGTGTAAAGCACAGAGGTGTGTATCATGTGTGTCGCACACTTGCGTGTGTCAAGCCTGTGTAGAGTGTGTGTCAGCGTGGCCTTAACGATTGCTGAGTGCACAGCGAGAGATGCTGTGCGTGGTGAATGTATAGCTTGGGACAGAAGAGTGACAAGACAGAGAGAGGAGAGGGGTATGATCAGCCCCAGGCAGATTGCATTAAAAATTCATCCTGTGATTTACCAGCACTGCGCTTGGCAGCTCTTGCACAAAAGATGGCCCCATTTTATTGTGTGTKTYTTTTTTTTTTACAGCCTTTCAAATTACCACACGCACGTGCACAGGCGCAAACACATGCGCACACACAGACTTGCACAGGGCAGGCACACACACGTGCACACACCGTCTTTGAGTARGAGTGCTGATCTAGGATCGGTTTGGCCTTTTAAACCATAAAGAATTGGAGGCGGGACCTGATTCTTGATCAGCACTTTTAGAACCTTCTGGAATACGGGCCCAGGTAGCCTAGCTGATGAGATTCATTTCTGCTCTTTGCTTCTCATAATGTGACCGTGTTCAGTGTTAGTGTTTATGGGCTGCAGTAAAGGGTTATGGCTTCAGTTAAAAGAGATCCGCTGACTTTTCCATTGTCTCCTCGTGCCATTTAACTGACTACCTGGGCAGAGCAAAAGCTGACAAGGAACTGAGGATTAACAAGGTCGCCCCGCCGTCCCTGGAGAGTCGATAGAGATGGAGATCCTAGAGGGATTGTGCGTGCGTGTGTGTGTGTGCGTGTGCGTGTGTGTGCGCGTGTGTGTGTGTGTGTGCTTATATATATCTGGGTGTGTACACACGGAGGGAAAATCCAATGAAAAGRCAATAAGGAAGCAGAACACTGTGCTGTGGCTTTGCAGTGCAGAGTGTTTGAGCTCCAAGGTCATCCCCACTCTCCTTACCAGCCCAGCTAGCGTTAGCACGGCCCTCATCATCGAGGGTTATTTATGAACACCCCCACCACCACCACCCCACCCCGTCCACCCCTCCAGTTTTTAATAATTCACGGTGCTGCCTGCACACCCCCTGAGGCTCAACTCCAGAGTCAGGGGTAGGGACCATTAATCAATCCCTGATCTCGCTCTCTCTCTCTCTTCCTCCACCTCTCTCTGTCCCTTGTTCTCCTCCTCTCCTTTCTAATTCCCCTCTCTCTCTCTCTCTCCTTCCCCTGACTCCCTACCTTATCCCCTCTCTTTCTCCCTGTTCATCTCCTCTAGGCTCTTTTCCTTCCCCTCCCCTTGCTGAGGTTCAATAGTGCTACGTCGTCAGGCAGACTTCTTCTCACTGACACACAGCGATCGGCACTGCAATGGTTTCACCGCGGCTCTATTCTACTCAGATTGACCTCTCTTGGCCCAACTGGCCCAACTGGTCCTTCACTGCTCAGAGTAATATTACACACCTCCCACCTTCATCTCACCTGCAGCCAACCACACTGCGTCTCCCCACTGTGACATTACCACAATCAAATCCAATTGCATTTTGTCGCCATGCGCCCGAATAAAAACAGCGTGTGGACATTACAGTGAAAGTGCTTACCTACAAGCCCTTAACCAACAAGCAGCTTCATTTCTTTAAAAAAAATATAAAAATGAAATAAATAACAAATGAGAAATAAAAGTAACAAATAATTCGTCTCAGTAAGCATCTATGGTGGCCTTTTGCCAGGCCGTCATTGTAAATAAGAATTTGTTCTTAATTGACCTGCCTGTGTAAAATATGTTAAATAAATACAAAATAAAAAAGAATCTATGTTGAAGATATTCAACAGACTTCCCGTTTGTGATCTACTGAGCAGCACTGCATTGATGAGCTGTATGTACGCCTACTGTAGAAAATAGTCACCGGCTTTCATGGTGTAACAGAAGAGATGGACGTGTGAAGAGTTTGATTCCCCCCAAAAAAATCACATTTGCATGTGATGAATTCTCGTGGGTCCCTGTCTGAAATGAATGCTCGTGGGTCCCTGTCTGAAATGAATGCTCGTGGGTCCCTGTCTGAAATGAATGCTCGTGGGTCCCTGGTCTGAAATGAATGCTCGTGGGGTCCCTGTCTGAAATGAATGCTTCGTGGGTCCCTGTCTGAAATGAATTCTCGTGGGTCCCTGTCTGAAATGAATGCTCGTGGTCCCTGTCTGAAATGAATGTCTCGTGGGTCCCTGTCTGAAATGAATGCTCTGTGGGTCCCTGTCTGAAAATGAATGCTCGTGGGTCCCTGTCTGAAATGAATGCTCGTGGGTCCCTGTCTGAAATGAATGCTCGTGGGGTCCCTGTCTGGAATGAATCTCGTGGGTCCCTGTCTGAAATGAATGCTCGTGGGTCCCTGTCTGAAATGAATGCTCGTGGGTCCCTGTCTGAAATGAATGCTCGTGGCGTCCCTGTCTGAAATGAAATGCTCGTGGGTCCCTGTCTGAAATGAATGCTCGTGGGTCCCTGTCTGAAATGAATGCTCGTGGGTCCCTGTCTGAAATGAATGCTGTGCCCTGTCTGAAATGAAATGCTCGTGGGTCCCTGTCTGAAATGAATTCTCGTGGGTCCCTGTCTGAAATGAATGCTCGTGGGTCCCTGTCTGAAATGAATGCTCGTGGTCCCTGTCTAAATGAATGCTCGTGCGGTCCGTCTGAAAATAAATGCTTGTGGGTCCCTGTCTGAAATAAATGCTCGTGGGTCCCTGTCTGAAATGAATGCTCGTGGGTCCCTGTCTAAAATGAATGCTCGTGGGGTCCGTCTGAAAATAAATGCTCGTGGGTCCCTGTCTGAAATAAATGCTCGTGGGTCCCTGTCTGAAATAAATAACTCGTGGGTCCCTGTCTAAAATGAATGCTCGTGGGTCCGTCTGAAATAATGCTCGTGGGTCCCTGTCTGAAAGGAATGCTCGTGGGTCCATTCTTATTTGTTTGAATTATGGCTGCTCTCATATTTTTAAAACATTGACTTAAAATTTGTTTTTTTGCTAAACGCAATATGTGCTTTATCCAAAGCCATCTGTTTGGAGAGTTGGGACATTTAGTTGAAACAAAGTGATTATTTGAATATTTATTTTATTATGTATCGATACTATATTACATGTAACTGTTTAAAACCCAATCTGAATATCTTTTTCTATAGTTCTGTAGGCTATTATAACTTTTTGCCACAAAACATGATTATTTGTCTCTCTAAAATAATAATTATCTTGCGATATATATACAGTACCAGTCAAAAGTTTGGACACACCTACTCATTCTAGGGTTTTTTTTTTTTAAATTTTTCTACATGTAGTAGATAATAGTGAAGACATCAAAACTATGAAATAACACATATGGAATC
>NC_036842.1:4124097-4136597 GCF_002910315.2 Salvelinus sp. IW2-2015 | reverse complement strand
CTACAGAYAAAACCTTTACATACCACAACTAGRCCACAGGGACACTATATGGGTTTAACTAACCACATGCAACGCAACCAACCAACCAACCACCAGCCAACAAACCATCCACCAACCACACACAACGCCACTAAAGCAACACCACACCACGGGACCTGTATGGAGGAGCTGTATGGAGGAGCTGTATGGAGGAGCTGTATGGAGGAGCTGTATGGAGGAGCTGTATGGAGGAGCTGAATGGGAACGGAGCTGGAACTGGAGAGCTGAATGAGGACTGTATGGAGGAGCTGTATGGGGGATAGCTGGATTGGAGGTAAGTCCTGAAATGGAGGAGGCTGAATGGAGGAGCTGTATCTGGAGAGTTAGGAGGCAGCCGCTGTAATATTGGAGGAGCAATGTTAGGGGCAGCGTGTATCGTGAGTGACGTGTATGAGAGGCCATGAGTATAGAGAGGACGTGTATGGGCAGGGCTGTATGGAGGAGCGAATGGTAGGAGCTGAATGGCAGGAGCTGATGCAGGAGCTGGTATGAGTGCTGAGGAGCTGATGGAGGGAGGAGGCTGTATGAGAGCTGTTGGAGGAGCTGAAATGGAGGAGCTGATATGGAGGAGCTTACTGAGGGGTATTGGAGGAGACTGAATGGAGGAGCTACTGGAGAGCGATGGATGGAGCTGCTTATGGAGGAAGTACTGTATAGGGATGGCTGTATGGAGGAGCTCTAATGGAGGAAGGCTCTGTATGGAGGAGCTGAACTGGAAGGACCATGTTCATGTAGGAGCTGTCCCTGGAGGAGCTGAATGGGAGGGACGCTGTATGTGAGAGCTTACGCGAGCACGCCACATGGAAGCCTTTAGTGGAGGAGCTGAAATGGAGGAGCTGAATGGAAGGAGCTGTATGGAGGAGCTGAAAGGTAGCCTGTGGAATGAATGGAGGAGCTGTATGGCAGGAGCTGAAGGGGAGCAGTTGATATGGAGAGCTGTATGGAGGAGCTTAAGGAGGAGCTGTATGGAGGAGCTGACTAATGGAGGACTGAATGGAGGAGCTGATGTGGAGGAGCTGATGGAGGAGCTTGAATGAGGAGCTGAATGGAGGAGCTGAATGGAGGAGCTGTATGGAATGTATGAGGAGCTGAATGGAGGAGCTGTAATGGAGAGCTGAATGGAGGAGATGATGGAGGAGCTGTATGGAGGAGCTGATGAGGAGGGCTGAATGAGGAGCTGAAAATGGAGGAGCTGAATGGAGGAGCTGTATGGAGGGAGCTGAATGGAGGAGCTTGGAGATGGGGGAGCTGTAGGAGTGAGCTTTACATGGAGGAGCTGAATGGAGGAGCTGTATGGAGGAGCCTGAATGGAGGAGCTGTAATGGAGGAGCTGTATGGAGGAGCTGAATGGAGGAGCTGTATGGAGGAGCTGTATGGAGGAGCGCTGTTAGATGGAGGGAGCTGAGATGGAGGAGCGAATGGAGCAGCGTGAATGGAGGAGCTGAATGGAGGAGCTGAAATGGAGGAGCTGAATGGAGAGTCTGATAATGCGAGGAGCATGTATGGAGGAGCTGAATGGAGGAGCTGTATGGAGGAGCTGAATGGACGGAGCTGAATGGAGGAGCTGAATGGAGGAGCTGTATGGAGGAGCTGTATGAGGAAGCTGAATGGAGGGAGCTGTATGGGAGGAGCTGTATGGACTGTGAGGAGCTGAATGGAGGAGCTGAATGGAAGGAGCTGTATGGAGGAAGCTGTATGGGGAGCTGTATGGAGGAGCTGAAATGGAGGAGCTGAATGGAGGAGCTGAATGAAGGAGCTGTAGGGAGGCTGTATGGAAGGAGTGTATGGAGGAGCTGTATGGAGGAGCTGAATGGAGAGCTGAATGGAGGAGCTGTATCGAGGAGCTGAATAGGAGGAGCTGTATGGAGGAGCTGTATGGAGGAGCTGTATGGAGGAGCTGAATGAGGGCTGAATGGAGGAGCTGTACGAAGGAGCTGAATAGGAGGAGCTTGTATGGAGGAGCTGTATGGAGGAGCTGTATGGAGAGCTGTATGAGGAGCTGAATGGAGGAGCTGTATGGAGGAGCTGTATGGAGGAGCTGTAAGAGTGAAGGAGCTGTATGGAGGAGCTGTATGGAGGAGCTGTATGGAGGAGCTGAATGAAGGAGCTAGAGATGGAGGAGCTGTATGGAGGAGCTGTAGGAGGAGCTGTATGGAGGAGCTGTATGGAGGAGCTGTATGGAGGAGCTGTTATGGAGGAGCTGAATGGAGGAGCTGAATTGGAGAGCTGTATAGAGGAGCTGAATGGAGGAGCTGATGGAAATGGAGCGAGCTGTTATGGAGAGCTAAGAGCATGGAGGAGCTGAATGGAGGAGCTGAATGAAGGAGCTGTATGGAGAGATGTATGGAGGAGCTGTAGGAGGAGCTGAATGAGGAGCGATGGAGGAGCTGTAAGGAGACTGTAGGAGGAGCTGTATGGATGAGCTGAATAGAGGAAGCTGTAATGGAGGAGCTGTATGGAGGAGGCTGTATGGAGGAGCTGTATGGAGAGATGTATGGAGGAGTGATGGAGAGCTGAATAAGAGGAGCTGTATGGAGGAGCTGTATGGAGGAAAGCTGTATGGAGGAGCTGTATGGAGGAGCTGAAAGGGGAGCTGCATTAGATTTCAAGGCTGTCGTTAAGGATTGTTGTAAACACTACACACCCTTGGTTTAGTCACACATGGTGGTTCCCATAAGTGCAGTTTTCCATCAACTGCCATGGCTCTAGCCTAGTTCCAGATCATTACGACCAGTCATTCTGACTACAGGAGTTGGCAAGACAGCACAAGACAGGTGGTCTTCTATGAACGTTTGAACATCTTGAAGAACGATCTGGCCTTAATGGCCATGTACTTTTATAATCTCCACCCGGCACAGCCAGAAGAGGACTGGCCACCCCTCAGAGCCTGGTTCCTCTCCACCCGGCACAGCCAGAAGAGGAAATGGCCACCCCAGAGCCTGGTTCCTCTCCACCCGGCACAGCCAGAAGAACTGGCCACCCCTCAGAGCCTGGTCCTCCACCCGGCACAGCCAGAAGAGGACTGGCCACCCCTCAGAGCCTGGTCCTCTCCCCCGGCACAGCCAGAAGAGGACTGGCCACCCTCAGAGCTGGTTCCCTCCACCCGCACAGCCAGAAGAGGACTGGCCACCCCTCAGAGCCTGGTTCCTCTCCACCGGCACAGCCAGAAGAGGACTGGCCACCCCTCAGAGCCTGGTTCCTCTCCACCCGGCACCAGCCAGAAGAGGACTGGCCACCCCTCAGAGCCTGCTTCCTGAGTTGTTTCTAGCCACCGTGCCTCTACATCTGCATTGCTTGCTCTCTGGGGTTTTCGGCTCGGTTTCTTTATAAGCACTTTGTGACAACTGCTGTTGACAAAAGGGCTACATAAATACATGTGATTATTTACAAACAGATCTGTGTCCAGGCTGTAATGGCTCCACTTTACGAAAAAGCTCCCTTTGTGTTTMCATTTAAACTCACAGTGATACTATCCAGATATGGCCATTTCACATGGCACAGTCTCATAACAGGAAGTGACCTCGCCCACTCAAGAACCATTATGCAAAACTTCACCAGGAAGTAGATAATAGTCTACATGACAACAATGGGGGGGATGGGAGACGTGGGCGGGACACGACAACAACTATCTGTTGAGAATAGAGAGATTCAGTATCACCTAACCTGTTCATATGAAACACAATGAACGCACTCATAAACGAAAGGGAGCGTAGCTCTGTAAATAATAGAAGTTGCCTAACACTAGGCCTACTAGTTTGGCAAAAACCAAATCATCTGGAGAGAGAGATGCTGTAACCGGTATGATGCCATTTCTACGTTTCTGAGAACAACTGCCTGTGCAGTGGCACAAAGTTAGGCCCTCTCTCATTCCCTCCTGTTGAAACTGTGATCGAAGAAAAAAACTCTCTGAAGCGAGTGACGAATTCGCGGACATTTTTCCAAGACATGCTAAATATTTCGATTCTAGCTAGCCTCCATCCAGTCAACAGTGAGAGGAGAGCTGTATCTGTAAGGTAAGTGTACATCACAGTGAGTCCTACCTGCCTGTGAGTGTGTGTGAGGGAGTACGTGAGATTATGTGAGTGCTAGCGCGTGCAAGCGTGCGTTCCTGCACGTGCAAGCGTGCGTGTGCCTTCTTGCCTGCCTGTGAGTGTAATACAAATGGCTCTCCTACAGCAGTCGGCCCCGTGCAGTCTGTCCTGTCCTCTGCTGCCCGTAGTGAACTCATTAGGCCTACAGACTTGAGGAAAATGAACTGGGTGACAGCCACTTAACCATGGAAATGACTCCACCAAGACGGAAACCACACAGCTATCAAAGAGCCAGCAGCCAGCCTAGGGCTGGGCGATATATTGAATTAATTTGAAGAATTCAAAATGATGTCTCTGTCGCTCCTTCTGTGCTGTGTACACCTTCCCACTCGCACACAGACGCCAAGCCCCTCCCCCTGCCACTCACAACGACAACGACGAAAGATCACATCGTCCTCCCTGACAACAAGCAGTTTCAACTTGGTATTTACATTTGAGGTTTGGTCCAACAGAATCGGTCGATTCCCCTTCTAACAACACCCTTTTTTACGTCTCAACTGACAGCATTTAGAACAGAGCAGACCCGACCAAAACGGGAGTATCAATGAACATGATTGTGGAAAGTTCATGCTAGCTGTCTAGTCTGTGATTTTATAAATGTGCAATGAGCATAAAAAGACGTATTGATATAAGGAATTGATTGATATAAGGAACTCGTTCTCATTCGGAGAAATAAGCATCTTCTTGCCCAGGTATGCCACTTGATTTCAACATCTAAACAAAATTAACAGGCCGTGCTGTYCAAACAGTTGGAGACGGACAGGAGGGTGTATTCATAACAGTTCAACTGTTCTACCTTGTTACCAAGCAAATAGATCCGAGTTGACTAGACCTGCGCAGAGACCTGCACTGTGCAAGGTTCTGGTTCCATTTGTAACAAAAAAGGGCATTTGACAGAGTTGAAAGCCAGATCAGTGATTATTGCAAAACACAGGTTAAACAATTTTGATAAAATAATGACATTATTTAAATTTAATTATTGGTTGCGGAAGGCTTATATTTAGCCTAGGTATAAGTTTACAAACCCTGAATTCATTAGATTATTCCTGACTGTTTGAAAATGTGCAACGAAGTGTATTTAGAGAAAACGTTTTACAAAATGGAGATATATATCGCAAATCGCCCATTAGTTTGAGAAAATCGAGATATGATTTTCAGAACATGTCTGTCTGTCTGTCTGTCTGTCTGTCTGTCTGTCTGTCTGTCTGTCTGTCTGTCTGTCTGTCTGTCTGTCTGTCTGTCTGTCTGTGAGGGAGATCGGCTGACAAGAGCACATGTAACAGTGTCGTATTGACAATGCCCTCTCTCCCTTTCTCTTTCGCTCATTTTTCTTCTTACAGCCACACACAAGAAGGCCAACAGATTTTGTTGGTCTGGGTTACACCCTGGGTGTTTTGCCGACATGACCTAAGCCTGATACGATCTAGCAAACGACTAGCCAGGGACAACAGTTGAGTGTGTCAGTATAGGTTGACTGGCACTAGCTGATAAGATAAAGTCAATTTAGGGCCTTCCCTTACTCTGCTCTGTCTGTCTGTGGCTGAGCGTGTGACACAGCAGCGGCAGTTGGGTCCCCTGGAAGAAGAATCTCTATCTGTGAATTGAATCCCGTTAATGTTCAGCTGGTTGTACAGTCGTGGCCAAAAGTTTTGAGAATGACCCAAATATTAATTTCCACAAAGTTTGCTGCTTCAGTGTCTTTAGATATTTTTGTCTGAAGTATAATTACAAGCATGTCATATGTGTCAAAGGCTTTTATTGAATTTACATGAAGTTGATGCAAAGAGTCAATATTTGAAGTGTTGACCCTTCTTTTTCAAGAMCTCTGCTATCCGCCCTGGCATGCTGTCAATTAACTTCTGGGCCACATCCTGACTGATGGCAGCCCATTCTTGCATAATCAATGCTTGGAGTTTGTCAGAATTTGTGGGGTTTTGTTTGTCCACCCGCCTCTTGACGATTGACCACAAGTTCTCAATGGGATTAAGGTCTGGGGAGTTTCCTGGCCATGGACCCAAAATATTGATGTTTTGTTCCCCAAGTCACTTAGTTATCACTTTTGCCTTATGGCAAGGTGCTCCATCATGCTGGAAAAGGCATTGTTTGTCACCAAACTGTTCCTGGATGGTTGGGAGAAGTTGCTCTTGGATGGTGTGTTGGTACAATTCTTTATTCATGGCTATGTTCAAAATTGTGAGTGAGCCCACTCCCTTGGCTGAGAAGCAACCCCACACATGAATGGTCTCAGGATGCTTTACTGTTGGCATGACACAGGACTGAGCGCTCACCTTGTCTTCTCCGGACAAGCTTTTTTCCAGATGCCCCAAACAATTGGAAAGGGGATTCATCAGAGAAAACGACTTTACCCCAGTCCTCAACAGTCCAATCCCTGTACCTTTTGCAGAATATCAGTCTGTCCCTGATGTTTTTCCTGGAGAGAAGTGGCTTCTTTGTGCCCTTCTTGACACCAGGCCATCCTCCAAAAGTTTGCCTCACTATGCGTGCAGATGCACTCACACCTGCCTGCTGCCATTCCTGAGCAGCTCTGTATTGTGCCCCGATCCCGCAGCTGAATCAACTTTAGGAGACAGCCCTGGCGCTTGCTGGACTTTCTTGGGCGCCCTGAAGCCTTCTTCACAACAATTGAACCGCTCTCCTTGAAGTTCTTGATGATCGGATGAATGGTTGATTTAGGTGCAATCTTACTGGCAGCAATATCCTCAATATCCTCCTTTTGAAGCTTCCAGTCTGTTATTCGAACTCAATCAGCATGACGGAGTGATCTCCAGCCTTGTCCTCGTCAACACTCACAGCTGTGTTCACGAGAGAATCACTGACATGATGTCAGCTGGTCYTTTTGTGGCAGGGCTGAAATGCAGTGGAAATGTTTTTGGGGGGATTCAGTTCATTTGCATGGCCAAGAGGGACTTTGCAATTAATTGCAATTCATTTGATCACTCCTCATAACATTCTGGAGTATATGCAAAGTGCCATCATACAAACTGAGGTAGCAGACATTGTGAAAATGTATATTTGTGTCATTCTCAACAACTTTTAGCCACGACTGTCTTTTGGCCATGAGTCTTTACTGATAAGCCTAGACTAGCAGGCCAGTTAGTCACCCAGTGATCTAAAACAACTCAATTAACCCCATTAAACACACACCAGAGAGGATAGTTAACGCAGCCCCTCAGAACAGAACACACACACGGAGCAAGTGGGCTCCCTCTGCAGAGGATAACGGAGTGGGACCGCAGACAGACAGCGTGGTTCGGTTCTACGTCATCACATCAACAGCAAGCCAATGGAGCCAATGAGACGAGACTGATTTGGTTGTCTAGGCCTCACTCCCCAGTCCTCATCTCACAAGGCCGAGCACAGACAGAATAGTGTAGGACCCCTAGAAGGCCGTTGATTTGTTTAGAAAGGAGCAGAGCAGAGCAGAGCAGAGCAGAGACATTAACATGGGAACAGATGTGCGAGGCTGTATTTAACCTAAGTGTTTCTGGATGAGAGCAGTGACACAGTAAAAGCCTTGTTGTGTAGAGGAGATGGTTTAAAAAGACAGACGCCTGCTGTGACCGACTGGCTTGCCTTCCCCGAAAACAAAAAAACTCTGCTCCCCCCCCTCTTCTCTTCTCCTCTCCTAGCTCCCTCTCTTTCTCCTCTTCTCTGACACGGTCCTCTCCCCCTCTCCTGTCATTTCTCCACTCTCTCTCCACTCCTCCATCCTCCCTTCTTCTCTCCTCTACCGTGGTCTCCCCTCTTGTCTTCTTCTCTAACCCATGGACTCCCACAGAGCAGAGACGTGCTGGTGCCAACAATGCCTCCTTTTCCACCATCTCCCACTCTCCTTTAGTTTTTTCTCTGACTCGAGTCTGGTTTCAAGGATGGACRTTTTTCTGGCATAGACGAACTACATCACCGCCTACATCACTACTTTAACCGCTTGAAATAAAATACCCCCMAAAAAGTCGCTATTGAGATGTGGATCGTGGAGGTTATTTTTAACGAGAGCATTTCGCAAGTGGGCTCGTTTTCAACAACTACCGGTGCAAAGTTTTTTTTGCCTGCAAACGTTGGTTTTGAAATCGCAACGTCCTGGCATGYCTGCCTCGTGATTTGTTGGGAGAGTTGTCTCTCTGAAGAGGACCTACCCCCGGGAACAATTTATTTTTTCCAATATTGAAGTTGCCAAAAGAGTCCATCACTGAAACCAGACTCTAGTCACTGTTGAATAGGGCGGGCTTTTTCGAGACTACTCCAGGAGAGGATCCCATCGTTACAGAAGAATGAAGAGGTGGTGGCTGTGAGGCTCCCAAGCAGCACTCTGATTAATGACTGAAATGTAAAAATGAGAGAGACGGAGAATGGAACTGAGAGAGAGGGGATAGAGAAGGAGCGACAGACAGAAAGTGAGAGAGAGAGATAGGAGAGAGAAGGAGCGAGAGAAAGAGCGAGAGCGAGAGAGAGCGAGAGCGAGAGAGGGATCTGTCAGTCAATGAGAAGCTGGCTCTGTGCACAGTGCCTTGGGCTGCAATCCTACCGCTGCAAACAATTACAGGCTCACCTGCGACTGAGAGGAACATGGAAGCCAATCTCCCACCCAGCTGGAGGGGGATAAGCACTCGCTAACAGGGTACTGCCACTTAGAACGTAAACACTGGCACCACACACACACACACACACACRCACGCACGCACAGACATAAACACTCTCCTCTTAGCGCCGCAACAGAACACTCAGGAGTCAGAATGGAATGGCAGTTAGGCCTAACTACCATTGCTGCTCATTATTTTGTCACTCTGAAGACTATGGTTTAATTACAAACAAAAGCAAGGACTCGAGTTTGACTATACAGTTTTTATTTGACTGGAAACAAAAGTCGAGAACTGAGTGATCCACTTTTACTGATAGAATTAGAAGGTAATGTAGTAAGGAAGGATTAGTCATACAAAATAACTKATCTAGTATTAGAACGTCTGTAATCTAGTATTACAGTGTTAGYCGTACGGTCTGGTCCRTAATTATTGGCACCCCTTGAGCAWAAGAAACTGGGCAATACTACTGTATGCTAATTCCCAGGGAGAAAATATATTATTGTATACCAATAGAATTGCTCAGAGAAAGAGATTTTGTTTATCAAGTAATAAAAAACATCCTTAAAAAGATATGGGGCAAAATTATTGGCGCCCCACTTTTCAATACTCCAGCACCCTCCCCTTCCGAGGATATCGACACGGAGTCTTTTTCTAAAATGTTTGATAAGATTGGGGTTGTTGTCTTGCTGGATTGATCCACTTGCGGCCAGGGGTCAGCCTCCTGGCAGAGGCAACCAGCTTTTTGACTAAAATGTCCTGGTACTTGGTAAAGTCCATGATGCCGTTGACTTTAACACGGCCCCCAGGACCAGTGGAAGCAAAAATATCCCCATGACATTAAAGATTCACCATCATATGTCAGCTCATCTTGCGTGACCACAGCCCGACAGCCCGGCTCACCGCAGCCAGAAATCACACGGAAACAGTACAGAACCACACCCGGTATGCACTCCGCACACTAATATCCCATTCAAACCAAGACAAAAACCCTCCATTTACCATGYCGACAAAATGTGTACCCCCCTTTTCTTTATATCTGAAAGGTATTGCCAGTGTCAAAGCCCATACTTTTATTTYTGCCAACCGAGGTATTCATGATTGCGGTATTATGTTTAAGCCAAAGCCTCAGTATGAAACGTTGCCTTTTATCTTACCGGCGTTTAAATAATGAACACTCTATTGTCTGACATCAAACGTGTCCTTGTCAATCACAAAGCTTCACAGAAATGCTTTTTAATGCATTTATTCTCTCAATGTAAATGCACGGAGTTCTGTCCTTGAGCTGTTCTTGTCTATTGTTCATTTGGCATTTAATCTTTTTTTTTCTTGACTTTGACAAGCAGGCTAAATATTTAACATCTCTTATATTTAGCTAATAAACGATGTGTTAATGAAAAACAGCCCCAAACCATTATTCCTCCTCCACCAAACTTTACAGTTGGCACTATGCATTCTGGCAGGTAGCGTTCTCCTGGCATCCGCCAAAACCCAGATTTGTCCGTCGGACTGCCAGATGGTGAAGCGTGATTCCTCACTCCAGAAAACGCGTTTCCACTGCTCCACAGTCCAATGGCGACGAGCTTTACACCACTCCGGCCGACGCTTGGCATTGCGCATGGTGATGTTAGGCTTGTGTGCGGCTGCTCGGCTACGGAAACCCATTTCATGAAGCTCCCGACTAACAGTTCTTGTGCTGACGTTGCTTCCAGAAGCAATTTGAAACTCGGTAGTGAGTGTTGCAACCGAGGACAGACGATATTAACGCTCTATGCCCTTCAGCACTCGGTGGTCCCGTTCGGTGAGCTTATGTGGTCTACCACTTTGCAGTTGAGCCGTTGTTGCTCCTAGACGTTTCCACTTCACAATAAAAGCACAATAAAAGCACCGGGGCAGCTCTAGCAGGGCAGAAATTTGACGAACGGACGTATTGGAAAGGTGGCATCCTATGACGGCGCCACGTTGAAAGTTACCGAGCTCTTCAGTAAGGCCATTCTACTGCCAATGTTTGTCTATGGAGATGACATGGCTGTGTGCTCGATTTTATACACCTGTCASCAACGGGTGTGGCTGAAATAGCCGAATTCACTCATTTGAAGTGGTGTCCACATACGTTTGTATATCTAGTGTATTTCAACGCTATTTCTGACCATAGAGTTTACTTGTTCATTAGTTCAATGCTGCTAAGATACCAGCTCACCTGAATGTTTGCTCGTGTGCCGGTCAAATTAATCCTAACCTCTGTGTATAAATTAATGTTATTGCTACTTTATTTCTGCCATCATGTGTTTACTACTAGGCCTCACCATCTGTCAAAACAGATGCTGTTACTACGTAACACACACACACAACCTCGGCACACACACACACACACACACACACACACACACACACACACAAGACTAATGACTGTCTCTTATACACATCTAGATGTGTATAAGAGACAGGTACTGTATACTACCACTGTACCTCAATACCACCTCTCAAAGTTAGTGTTATAGAGCTCTCTGTACTTCAACATACAGGGGGGGRAAAAATCATCAACGACCCCTCTCATCCAGCCAATTACCTCCTTCTGCCCCTACCCTCTGGTCGGCGCTACAGCCCATTAACGATAAGGATCCCAATTTCGTTTCAACTTTTAACGTTTAAATGTTCACACCCCTTAATTCTCACGTACGAACTTCATTGGGAGGAAGGATGTTTGACAAGACATATGGAATCAAGACACACTCCATATTTTACAACACGCTATAAAGGAGGATAATGACACCGGGGTGTTGTCTGTATCATGTACGGTTCACAGATCATTAAGTCTTACGGGAGGCATGTATAGGTCTAAAAAAAAAAAGGGTCTAGAATCGGGCACTTTCATCGTAATYTTCCAAAAAATGGTTTGTGATACAAAMGTAAAAAKAATTTTCAAACRTTCTTCCTMCCAATTAAGTTTCTATCTGAGACATGCCCAAATATTTTCCTCTCCCTCTGCCGTGGAATCGCTCACAGAGGCCATCTCGTGAAGCGTTATTATAGGCGTGTGTGTGTGTACACACGCGTGTGTGTGTGTGTGTGCGTGTGCGTTCCCCCGTTTAAATTCTCTCCATGTACTGCTGTGCTCTTAAAGCCAAGAGATGCATTCTCTATGTAAACATCTGCTGGTTGACTCTACTGCTGCTCCGTCTGTGTTTCTGCTTCTCTCTCTGCAGGGATCTGTCTGATAAAGGACAGACGCTACCAAAGTCCATGACGGGCGGAGAGAAAGAGAGATATGCAAGCTATTCTTTCCAGCCCCTCTTTGAAGACAATAGGAAGCTTGTACAGTTTTTTTTTAAGCTTCTTTATTGTTAAAAAATCAGCAGCACGTTTTAGGCCTTTCAGCTGAAAGAGAATAGCAGAAATAATACGATCATGTCCTGTAAAATGTTCCTTTCACAATACTTAACAAGGAAATAGGCCTRGCATGTGGCAATGTTTAGCGATATAGGGTTTATAGGCCTAAGGACGTGAGAAAATGTGTTTGTAATGAACAGTCTCCGGCACCATGCTGGTGTAGGTGCAGAGAGATGACAAGATCTCTTCTGATCACTGGAGGAAGAGGAACTGAAGCGAGTTCTCTTCCTCTTCAACACACGCACCCCCCAGACCCAGACCCACAAACAGTACAGCTAAAACAACTTCTCTCGTCAACAGCTCTCTATAGACCAAAGGCAGACAGAGTACAGACTCTTCTTTTTGGGGTCACATCTTCAGGGCCAAGCTGACTTCAGTTGAA
>NC_036842.1:4117246-4118252 GCF_002910315.2 Salvelinus sp. IW2-2015 | reverse complement strand
CACTCCCCCATCCTCTTCCTGTTCCTACGTCAGCAGAAAAGAAGTAGAGAGGACCCTAGAACACGTTGAATGCCCCAGAACAGCTCGGCTAATATGCCTTCTCTACGACGACGCCAAAAAAATCCATCGAACGGTTTGAAAGTCATGACCTGTAGGTTTTTTTTTGAACATTGACGTTCCAATGCGCTCATTGGGAACCAGGTGGGTTCTGGGAACGCAGCGGTAGAAATGCGGCTGCACAGATCCCGTACAGTCTCTATGAGGAGTGGTGTGTTCTGTAGAACACAGGAAGGATAATCATTATGATGCTGTGTGGAATGGAGCCATCAGCCAGTCCCACTGAGCCGCCATACACCACAGAGGGTTCTGTATGGAAACCAGCCTGACCTCTCTGTGCCTCCTACTCTGGGGCTTTCTCACAAACTAGCTGCAGCATCGCAGGAAATTGGAAGGGTACTGCCTGTGCCAGTGTAGTCATACATTGCACTGTTTTATACCACTCTGCGTTACCAAGAATTTGAGTTGTATGGTTGGTTTAACTTTGCAATCATTGTTTTTTTTTGCTTGACACATTTTAAAGTCAAAACGTCCGTCAGCGTGAAATTGCCCTTTCGTTTCTGACATTGACGTTGCATCCGTTGACATTGCTCCCAAGACCCCTCGTCCTTCTTGATAAAGCGAAAGCCGGAAAGCAATTTTGTGATACACACACACACAGGTCAGGTAGACAGTATTAACGATTTGGCAGTGTGTAGAAAGTGCTGATGTTGCCTTTGGAGGCCAGGGAAATGCATAACGTCGATGAGAGCATAACACTATTGCCAATAACCAAGATGAAGGAGAGGAGGAGGAGGAGGAGGTGGAAGGAGAGGAGAGGTGGGTCATTCCTGTTGACTGCAGGTCAAGTCCTGGAGGACGAGTGTGGCGGTCACTGGATAACGATGGGTGTGGTGTGTGTGTGTGTGTGTGTGTGTGGTGTGTGTGTGTGTGTGTGTGTCGTGTGTGT
>NC_036842.1:4110921-4116455 GCF_002910315.2 Salvelinus sp. IW2-2015 | reverse complement strand
CTGATGGGTCCACAATAGGGCTGGGAATTGCCAGGGACTTCATAATACCATATTATCACGATACTTAGGTGCCAATACGATTACCACGATTCTATATTGTTATTATTGTTATTTTACTGGTACTCTTTAATTACTTGTTACTTTTATTTCTTATTCTTATCTGTATTTTATTTTTACTGCATTGTTGGTTAGGGGCTCGTAAGTAAGCATTTCACTGTAAGGTCTACACCTGTTGTGACTACTACAATTTGATTTGATTTGATATGTGTATTGAGATTCGATACTGTGATTTTACTGCGATTCCATGTTCCAAAGATATYGTTCACCATATTTCCTGCTGCAGAGGGACAAGTCATGAGAAACTGAGTTCTGATTGGTCATGGAAATAAAAATAATTGGCTCCCTATTTAAAAGCAAGACGAAAAACAAGCTATGAAGGGAAAATACTGGTGTTTTGGTGCAGGTACAACAAACTAGCTCAAAAACTATATTGCTATATTGTCAAAACCATACAATATATCGTCAAAAATAAGATCCCGATATGTACAGTAACTGTATTGCTACACCCCCCCCATCACTAGTCCACGACGTTTGATGCAGATTCAGACTGTTAAGTTCAATTTCTCAATGCAAATAAACCCATCTGGACTAATGACATTAAAGATAAAGTAGAGCACATGTCCAGATTGCCCAGTGGACAATGTCCACACACAGACACACGCACGCACACACACACACGGAGCGCATGCCGTCACTCTCTGGCCAGACATTCCGCTGATGAACAGAATATGACCAAAACATCTGTAATGACTGCAACTGAATTGGCTACGACGTAAATTCCTAGCAGTCACAAACCTCAGTTGGGTCACCTGTTATACTGTCCTCCCTTCTACTTGCACACTGTTACGTTCAGCTCATAACGCTTTTCTTTCTCTTTCTGTTTCTGTCGCGTGGTGGTCAAAGCAAGAGTGCAGAAACAGTCTGAACAACTCCCTATCTTCTCTCTCTCTCTCTCTCTCTTCTATCTCTCTCTTCTATCTCTCTCTCTGTCTTCTAAGTGAGAGGATACTAGACCTTAATACAGTTCCATGTCACAGATTAATTCAGTTCCCATTCTACGTCTGATTTTTGAACAGTAGAGCCTACAGTTTCTTGACGTAGGCCTCGGGGCCATTTGGGAAGTCCCCGTCTTTGGTGGATCTTGATTTCTGTTAGTAGCCGCTCTCACAATCATCACATGTTCGTGCATAACGTAGGCACTGCTGTCCATCCTCTGTCACACCGCTGAAAGCCAACCATCTTTCGCCAAAACAGGACTTTTTCTGTCCCCCCACAGATTTTCTTTTTAAACCTCTCCATTCTTTCGCAGCTTTTTCTCGAGTGTATCGACGTTGAAACTTTTTCTGCCCGTTCCCAAAAGGCGTTTTGGCAAGTTTGGCGGTGCTGGGCTATTCGGCGGACGTAAAGTCAGATAGCCAAAGACTAAAAGGAAAAACCTCAACTTCAGACTATAGATATAAATGCGCAAGATATTTCATGTGTTTTGTTTTCGTTTTTATTCAACCCGCCCCGGCATCCCACCCGCCCTTCTCGCACACAGTATTTTCATGACCCTGATACCTCCCGCCCCGCCCCCCAGCGACCCAACCGCGGGCGACTGACAAAGGTTTTAAATCCCTCTCATCCCCTAAGTCCAATATAGCACTCTTCACTTATCAGTCGTGGTTTCACACAGACACTGTCTTTTTGAACTGGTCCGGCAAGTTTCTTCAGGTGTGTTGAGGTAGAGAAACCCTGCCCTAGTTGTCTAGGACGGTTACTGCTGTTGCTGATTTCGGGCGCGAACAGATGGCAAACTGCAAGTCCTGAGGAACCTTCTGCCCTTCGCACCAACACAGGCACCAAGGTTTTGACCCTGCGGGTGCCGCACTAGCCTCTATGCTACAACGGGAGGACAGCCCTACGCCAATCTGCACGTCCCGTTCACTATGGCTTTACCAGTATGGAGGAGAGGCCTTTTGCAGGAGGCCTGGCTGCATTTCCAATCGTCCCCCTTTATTCAGACCTTCCAATTGCCAAGTGTGTGTAAACCCCACTTACGCCCAGGCACCCACGTCCTACCTGGAATTCAGTTTCTTGGAAGGGGGGGGGGGGAAGCAGGTAGAGGAGAGCGAGGGAAAGTCAGAAAGAGAAGGGGAGAAGACAGAGAACGAGAAAGCTAAGAGAGCGCGACCTGAGTGAGGCGAAGAGGGGTGATGTATGTCTGCAATCCCTGCCCTAAGGTCCAACGCTTCTGCCCATCTCAGGCAGCGCTCTTATTTTCAGGAGCCTCTGCGCTCCGCTCGGCCCCCCCCCGCAGAGCCCCCCCCCACCTCGGGATCTATTGAATTTACGCCACTGCCTTGGATGCAACAACACAGCCCCGCGTTAGTCCCCGACTTACTCTGAAAGCTCTCTCACAGAACACACCCACTCCTCGCTCCTCTTTCCCAGACAGGACAAGCCAGAGAGAGACACGTCCTGGCGCAATGGTAATTGTCCGTGAACTTCTGCTAAATAGCACTGCCCTATGCTGCCTCGGTCTCCCCTCAGCCTTGCCTGGGACATCTAGCCCCCCAATTCCTCATCGACGTCCACGATATACACTGTTTTATTTAATATCAGATGTCACGTATAATTCCAGAGATTATAAGTTTAAGGACGTTCTCACATTCTTTCTCATGAAACAGCTATGTGATGTATCTCACGCATTACACTGGACTCAAGATCAGCGCATGTCTATTGATATACGAATAAAGACTAGTACGTAGCATCTCCTGATATGACGAGATTCTTACAAGGATAGTAGCACAATGTCCACGAAACATTTTACATCTTTTTCTATGTAACCAACTCATGAGATTCAAGCCAATTTGCATGACATATCAATAGCAGCCACGCGATGCGCAATGAGTTCGCGACACGTGAATAAACCATGTTCTCTCCGGGTCGGTCCAACTCATTTGTGACTGAAATGCCTAAAAGATATCTCCACTGTAACTCACACGACCAAAACACTTCTGTACACGGTGACCTCGCATCGAGAAGTGGGCTACCTGTTAGGGTTCCCTCTCAGAGATTTTTTGGGGCGTGCCGTGAGACGCCCCAAATTACCACACGTACATGTAGCTGAGGATCAAAGTCCTAGTAGTCTTATATGGGGTTTCTAAACATGACCTTGACAGTTGGTGTTGACCTGTATTAGATATTGGAGTGCCAGCAGTGTCAACCTCCAGGTTTCCCTACTCTTCTCAGGACTGTATGCACAAAGGGGCCATTAGTACTTGCACTGACTGGTAATCACGAGTGTGCGGGTAACAAGAGTTCACGACCAGCTTATCATAGAAACAACGCTTTCTTTGTTTCTCTTCTCTCTCTTTTCACCTTGGTTCTGTCGGCGTGGTGGTCGAACTGTAAGCCACAAGGAAGTTGAGCACGAAGACCCACGCAGGAGAACAGACCTTCCTTGATAAACGGGAAGTCTCTATCATCAGGTCAGATAAATTCGTCTCGATTTCGTAACGATCTTCGTCTTTTGTTTCTTTCTCTTATTCTTCTTCTCTCACTGTTACGGTCTGAGGTGCATAGTCTATACATCTTAACTATCTCATACACTCTTTCTATCTCTCTTCGCTACAATCTTTATTTTATTACTCGCTAGGCTTATTAAGCCGATTGTAGTATTTAATACATCTCTACTTGCTTTGCACCTTAATAGACTACACTAGTGTACATTTGGTACTCGTGGGTTGAAACCACAATGTTCACCGTCTTCTATCTCTCTTCAGTCACTTTGTCACGCATATACTCAATCATCATATCATTACATAAGACTAGCTCTATCTTGGCTATAATCCATACTTCTATATGAACTCTTCTGATATTGTTTTTGTTTTGTTCTCATACTTCCAATATCCAAAGGGCCGCTTTATTGCATGTGAGCATATGGAGCATTGTCGGTGTTAACATTTGCCACAGCAGAGTGAGGTAGATATTATACAAAAGTGAAAATAATATTCGAGTTATAACCAAATTAACAGTAAACAAGACTCAACACATTTACTATATCCAGTCCTCAGAGAGATGGATTCTAGATAATAATTGCGAGTAGGAAATGTTATATTATATAGGAACCTGATTTGTTTGGTTGTTGTGTGAGTTTTTTTCACCCGCTCGGTTGGATAACCATATGCTTAGTGCAGTGGTTGTCAAAGCACATGGGCCAAGTGTTAATAATAATAAGCATAAATATCTATCTTTATCTCTCTTGCTGTCGTATTTCTTTTCTCTTCTTCGCTGTTGTATGTATGTTGCGTGTGTCTTGTTTCGCTCTCCGTTTAGAGAGTGCTCTTTCTCTGTCTGAGGATTCTCTTGTGTGTGTGTGCCTTGTTGTTTCGTATCTCTCTCTCTTCTATCTCTCTCCTCGCTCTTCTATCTCTCTCTCGTCTCTTCTATCTCTCTCGCAGTTAATGTCACCGCGGTTGAAGTCTCCCCCTTCCGCTTGCGTCTGTACATGTTCCGACACAACGCCCTTTTGTCCTCATTATCACCTCGTAAATAGGTCATCTGTCGGGGGGTGCTATGCTTTATCAGACAATGCATCCTCGCAATACGCAACCATCAACGGATCAGCTCTGCATTCATTGAGTATAAATATGCCATTTTATCATTAAAAATAATTAAGAAATTAGAATGTCAACAAGAACTCTAGATCATCACATCTCGTCAGCTGGTCCTGCTTCTAGGGAATATTTTTCACTGCGACGATGTATAAAAAATAGATAAATGAGTGAAAGCAAGCCACGCGGGGGTCGGTCGGGGTTGGGTCACAGCGTGCGGTACGCTATATGGGTCACAGATAATAGAGGGCGAGGAAGCACCAGTCTTTGCTCAGCAGTGATCCTAGTCCTTTGTGTTTAGGATAAACATTAACGCTAAATTGCCACAGTAACACCATGATCTCTCCCGTGATTGACTAAAAACAATAAATTGAACCTGTTTAAAAATACTTAATATATGGTTGTTTACAAATTGTTTATTTTTAAACAACAACTTTTTACTTTAGTTTATTTAGTAAAGTATTTTTAAACACACTCATAATTTCTATGACAGCTCCCTATCGACACCAGGACGTTGCATTGTCAGGCTTAATTCAAAACATTTACAACACAGAACATGTGTCCTGAGGATATATGCCAATAACAAACAGAGGTAAGGTCTAACTACAAAAACAAAATACCTGGTTGTTATTCGGTGCACTGTGTACACAATACAATTTGATTTGATTTAATACATTCATGAATTTGGAAGTGGATAATTTAATAGAAAGTTTTGGAAAACGGCGGTCGCAACGTACCAAAATGTGCATGCTGCACTGTTGCTTCGAGGTAAATGGTGTTTTTTGTTCAAAATGTTTTCTGTGTAAATGGTTGAAGTAGTCTGTGCGTAGAGCTGTATATGGTGTGTCTTACCACTTTAAGCTGTTTAACAGTCAA
>NC_036842.1:4106342-4110896 GCF_002910315.2 Salvelinus sp. IW2-2015 | reverse complement strand
CAGTCAATGTTTTTGTCTCGGAATCATGGTGTTACTGTGGAATTGCGTAGATGTTTCAACTACTGTACAAAGCTCCTCTACAGTACAACACCCCTACCCATCCCCCGCTCTCTTTTCATCATTATTTTAATCGGAAAATCCAGAGCAGACCAGAAGAGAGAACTAGTGGTATTAATATTAATATTAAAAAAAAAAATGCATATTAATTTGATGATGGGTTGGGCTGGGGAGGCATGTCCTGTAACAGACCCAAATACCTATTAGGGAATGAGGACACAGCTGGAGACAGGACAGGAGGGCTCACACACGAACACACACACACACACACACACTCAGCGAGAGGCACACACAACGCGAACACACACACACACACACACCAAGAGAGAAACACACACGCGCGCACAGAGACGGACAACTCACACACACAACCAAACACAGGTCCATCCCGGCAAGATCAAGCCAGCGGCGGAAAATTGCTTTTAACAACCGAACCAGATTAGCACAGGGCTTCTGGGAAAACAAAACAAAACAGACAGAGATCTTTTTATTACCGATGCTTTGTTTTTTTGTTTTTTCTCTCATTTTAGGCGGATGTTCACCACGAGTACCAAAAAAGCAAAAGTCAAACATTTTAATATATCGCTTATAGCCTAGCGATATAATATTTAGCTATATAGTTATTTACTATCCCCCTAATGGGAAAAAGAACAACGAATCGTCAGTCGGCATTATCTCCTAGAGTGCTTCCCTTTCAGAAGCGTCTCTCTGGGCGTCATCTGTACATCGAGGACAGGAAGGGAAAAGAGAGTGGTCTCGTAGCTGGTGGCTTTTTAACCCCACACTGTTCCATATCTTTTGTCCCTGAGAGAGGTAGGACCTGAGGTTGACACTGTGCATCAATATCAAACACATCAATATCAAACCCATAAACTAACCTTGACTCAGCTACTGTACTGTGTACTGGGGCGTCACGCACCCCCAAAAATCTGAGAGGGMACAAAGCACCTTTGAATGGCCGAGGGGTGGGAAGTTGKAGAATTTAGCATTTTTCAAAGACCCGAAACATTTTTATTCCTGCAATCTAGGGCCATAATCATTAATGCTTAATTCAATGTAAAAAAAGATGTAAAAATGTCTGCATATCTAAGCATACCTCTTGAGGAGAGGAGCCTGAGCAAGACAGCTGACTGTGTAACTAAACATCAGCTTTAAAAGAGGGAAAGCCTTTTAGCCTGGATTAGACTGTTTAATAAAGTGTTAATGGAGCACGTCGTGTCTCAGAGGATGTGGTCGGAAACGAAGAGCACTATCAGTTTTCTCCCACTCCGAGGCGCCGTCGCCAAATCGCAGCTGCGCCTTGTTGAACTGCGATTACGCTCGGGGAGTATGCTTTTTAACATAGTTCTTAGTCCATCGCGTTGTGGGCAGTTGCGTCATAGGTTGGATACTGGCTCTGCCTTAGGGGACGCAGGAGGCTTATTGTGGCGGCACTTGGTCGCTGCTTTGGAAATTTTAATAGATTTAAAGATGTCTTTATTTAACTACAGGTCTGGGGTGCCTGGGTACATTGGTAGCTGTGGTGAGGAGGCGGGGTTTCCATGTGTTCAGCGGCACTCCCTCCCACGAGTCGCAGACGGGGGCCTCGGCCTTCCAGGTTCTGATTTACCCCAGTCTTGTTCACCCCATTTCCCTAACAGAAAAAAGCCTATTTGAACCTGAGTTATTGATTCGGGCACAGTCTTGGCCCCCTGTCACACGCCTCGGTTCCTACAATCCCCTTTGCCGGCCTCTCTGGGCACTACTTTTGTCAATACCTGGGCGTCCTCGTCGTACACCTTCCCTGCCCGGCCGCTCCTGGTTCCCTGTGTAGTTCGCGCGTTCTTTTGTGCCTCTTAGTTGTGACTCGGGGGGCGCATTATGAGCTTGTCCCCCGCCCCCTCTGGTGTCATGCCTCCTCATGCAATTCTCGTGAGTTTTTTTTGGGTCCTTTCCACTACCAGTACGACTACACCCACGCCTGGGATGTGCTTGGGTTGGGGCCCCTTTCACACACTGTTTGTCCTTGGACGTCAAACTGCTGGTGCCCTGCCGTCCTGTCACTCATCTATCCGTGTCTATGTCCCCGTTTCCCGCCTTTTGCTGTGCAGCCTTGAACTGTTGTCGTCCATATTAGGCGCCTCCTGTGTTGCTCACCCCCGGTCAACCACAACATGCGACCGATTTCTCTCGCATGGGTTCCTCTCACCCCCCGGGCACTGCCCCCCCTCGCACCGCTCGGCTGTGTCGCCAGGTGGCGAGGGCACCTGATCCTCCTGCCTGTCCCCACTTCTAGTCCTTGTGTGCCCCGCGGCTTCAGTGTTTCTCTTCTCTCCCTTCTGTCATGATTTTCTTTTTAAAAACAACAACTCTCCTCCATCCTTTCCGCTCTCAAGCACTTTATGCCTGTGGTCCTACATGCCTGTGAGTCGAGCACACTTCGTGCTGTCAACTCCACTCATCCTGGTTTGCGTCCTTTCTGTTCCCCCACCAACAAGTGGTCTCGAGAGCGCCCTGCCCCTCTGTCCTGGCCGTCCCATTCTCCCATAGCATGCGTTTTGGTCTATGTTGGCAGTCTCTGGTCGTCATGCTTGGCGCGGCTTACTCTCGGGTTGTGCCGGCCCCGCGGCTCGTAAAGGGCTTAACAGGATTCACGCTTTATCTTTCTCCCCTTTCTCATTATTCCCAACCCAGACATAAGCCAGGTGCGGGAGAAGACTTCGCCCCTACCCCCGTTCTCTTCCCACCATACTCCTGCCCGCTTCAGCGACTATCGGGAGGAATGATGGCCGTCAACAACCTGGCACCGCACCCCCCCGTTCCGGACTCCACTCGTTCAGAGGATCTCGTTCTGATTTTCTGGGGCTTTTTTTAACTTTCCCTCGCCGTTCACGGGAACCTCGGGTGGGGGTGCCCCCCCTGGGTTTTCTTCTTGGGTCCCGGGCGGGGCGGGCCATCGCCTCCTCTCGCCACGCCCCTCGTGGCGCCTCATTCCCCTCTCCCGCGCATTCTCACCCCCTCCTTGGGCGCTGCCTCTTTTTGCCGCCGGCCGGCACAAACCGTGTGCCCGTCGCGAACTCGTACCCTATGAGTTGTTGTCCACGTGCGCCCACACTCACTCCCTCCCCCACTTCCTCTCCGCGTCTCGGCTGAACATGTCCGTTCTGTGGCCGCGGCCCGCGCTGCTCCCGTTCTTTCCTGTGCCCGAGGGTGCGTCCGCTACACATCATACGTTCTTGATGCCTGCTGTGCTGCCTCTGAGGGGCAGATGGCGTGTCCACCCGCCTGCCGATGCCTTATTTGAGAGTCTCTTTCTCGATCTTTCTCCCTCCTATGTCCAAATTATATATCGACCTCGTACATTTCACCTTAATCAGCTCTCGCCTCTCCGTTTCCTGCCTAGGCCAGACCACACGTCTCCTCCCCTTTTGTCGCTATTCCCCTTTCTGACCTGGGCGCGGGGCGCCAGCTCAGCTTGTTTTTCGGCCTTTACCGTCTCGCCTGTGGCTGGGCTCTAGGGGGGTAGAACCTCCCTGTCTCTCTTCCTTTCTCCCGTGTTACGCAAACCGGTTATTGTCGCTGTGCTGCTTTCGGGCGCGAAACAGACATGGCACTTTCCTTTCGCTCATAATGCGTCCTGTACGAACCTTTCTGCTGCCGCATCTCCAATCACAGCCAATGTGTGACACTCTGCGGCTGCCTCTGCTCTCCGTCACTAGCCTTCATGATTTGTCTACATACGGGAGGCGCAGCCTAAGCGCCAATCGACTGCCACGTCCGTGTTTCCATTGGTTACCGTATTGAGGAGAAGGCTGAGGAGGCTCTGGCATTGCGACCTTCTGGCATCATCCTCTCCCCTTATTTAGACCTTTTCTCCACTTATATTCGCCTAAGTGTGTTGTACCCATTTCTTCCCATTACGCCTAGGACTTTTTCTCTCTCTCCTCTTCTTTTTCTCCTTTCCGACGTCTATGGACAGTTCTGAGGGGGGGGTGTCCGTCCTCTCCTCGGTCCGAAGATGAGGTAAGAAGGTCAGAAGTCGACGGTGAAGGGTAGATGCCAGATTACGGCGAGCAAGTAACAGAGACCTTTTTTCTTTGATCCTGTCCAAGCTTGTTAGAGAGCGCGATCTGAGGTGAGTTGTGTGTCGCTGCTCTCTCACGAGGTGACAGTGCTATGTCGTTGTCTGCATCCTGCCTAGTCCACCACGCTCTGCTCTCAGGCAGCTCTGTATTTTAGGAGCCTTTGGCTCCGCGGCCCCCCCCCGCAGCCCCCCCCCACCCCCCCAGGAATCCTATTGATTTACCCACTGCCTTGGATGCAAAACACAGCCCGCGTTAGTCGACTTACTCTGAACTCTCTCACACAACACACACACTCCCCGCTCCTCTTTCCCAGACAGACAGCCAGAGAGAGACAGTCCTGGCAATGGTATTGTCCTGACATTCTGCTAATACACTGCCTATGCCTGCCTCGGTCTCCCTCAGCTTGCCTGGGCATCTAAGCCCACTTCTCTCC
>NC_036842.1:4094014-4106317 GCF_002910315.2 Salvelinus sp. IW2-2015 | reverse complement strand
GCAGTTGGCGTGTGGGCTATTCGGCGGACGTAAAGTCAGATAGCCAAAAAGACTAAAGGAAAACCTCAACTCAGACTATAGATATTAAATGGCACAGGATATTTCATGTGTTGTTTTCTTATTCAACCCCGCCGGCATCCCACCCGCCCTTCGCGCACACGATTATTCATGACCCTATACCCGCCGCCCAGCGGACACAACCGCGGGCGACTGCAGGTTTAATCCTCTCATCCCTAGTCCAAATATACACTCTTCACCTTATCAGTCGCTGTTTCACACAGACACTGTTTTGAACTGGTCCGGCAGTCAGGTGGGTGGGTAGAGAACCCTGCTCTAGTGTTAGACGGTATGCTGTGCTGATTTCGGCGCGAACAGATGCACTGCCAAGTCCTTGAGAACCTTCTGCCTTGCACAACACAGCACAAGGTTTGAACCTGGCGGTGCCCGCACGAGCCTCTATGCTACAACGTGGAGAGCAGCCTACGCCAATCTGCCACGTCCGTCCACTATGGTTACCAGTATGAGGAGAGGCTGAGGAGGCCTGGCATGCATTCCAATCTCCCCCTTATTAGACCTTCCCAATTGCCAAGTGTGTGTAACCCCCACTTACGCCAGGACCACGTTCTCTACCTGGATCAGTTCTGAGGGGGGGGGGGGGAAGAGAGGTAAGGAAGAGCGAGGGAAGTAGAGAGAAGGGGAGCAAGACAGAGAACGAGCAAGCTAGAGAGAGCGCGACCTGAGTGAGGCCGAAGAGGGGTGATGTTGTCTGCATCCTGCCTAGTCCCACGCTCTGCTCTCAGGCAGCTCTGTATTTTAGGAGCCTTTGGCTCCGCGGCCCCCCCCGCAGCCCCCCCGCCCCCCCCCAGGAACCTATTGATTTACCCACTGCCTGGATGCAAAACACAGCCCGCCGTTAGTCGACTTACTCTGAACTCTCTCACACCACACACACTCCCTCCCTCTCTTTCCCAGACAGACAGCCAGAGAGAGACAGTCCTGGCAATGGTATTGTCCTGACTTCTGCTAATACACTGCCTACTGCCTCGGTCTCATCTCTCTCTTTTTTTCAAACGCTTTTGGGAACGGGCAGAAAAGGTTCACGTCGATCCACTGAGAAAAGCTGCGAAATKGAGAGTTTTAAAAGAAAATCTGGGGGGGACAGAAAAGTCCTGTTTGGGAAAGATTTGGTTCAGCGGTGACAGAGGATGACAGCAGTGCCTACGTTATGTGTGATGATTGTGAGGCGCTATACAAATCCAAGAGTCACAAGACGGGGACTTCAAATAGGCCGATGGCACGTCAAGGGAACTGTAGTCTACTGTTCAAATAGGTTAAATGGGAACTGAAATCTGGACACTGACTGTAGGTCTATAACCTCTCACTTGCCTAGTTAAATAAAGCTTTAAAAATTATAAATTTTCCAAAGTCTTATATTAACTCCTGTAGAATTAAGCAATCCTTGCAGTAAAATGTGCATTTTGACTCGAGTGGAGAAATATGATGTCTTTCTTTCCGCATCTTGAGAGAATGTGAATGTGCAGTTAGGGACCGTCTGTAAAGATGCTGTCTTTATCAGCATCATAGAAGCTTTATCAACCAACATAAAACTTCAATCGTATCAGAAACATGTTGAGATCATTTTCACAGCTTTCCATTTTTCCTTATAACCTGCCAAATTGAATGTCGTTGTGACTGATGTCATTTGGAAAATCTTTCCCATTTTGGGGGGAAATATTGCATTTTATCCCCGGTCCCTAAACGTCGTCGCGCCTMGAAAGAAGCAGAGATGACCAAGAACACATTTTTACCGATGTCAACTAGATCGAAGAATTCATTCAATCTATCATTTATGACATTATTCTTAAGCAGGGGTTAATTTAGCCTTCCAGGGCAACACATAACGACAGAAGGGAAGATGCTTGTATTTAATTAAAGACAAGTTGACGAACAAATCTACCAAAATCCTAAGCAGAAACACATCTAAATTAGGCCAAAACGAATCCTGCACCACCGTCTCTGACTGTAGCCTACAGCGCATTGCCCATATTCGCTGGTTAGGGTCGGGGGCGGGCCTCAGACGTTCACTTCATCACATATAGTCGGGCGGTTGCGGATGGGTTATTAGCAGTTGCAGGTGAACAAACTGCTGACCTGCGCACCATTAATTCATTAATTTGGAAAAGCCATAGAAAAGGCAAATTCAGAGTCAGGGAATGGATGCGGACGTGTGTGTGTGTGTGTGTGTGTGTGTGTGTGTGTGTGTGTGTGTGTGTGTGTGTGTGTGTCACAACGCCAGCTGCTGCAGTACCTATCTCTCGCTCCCTCGTTCTCCTTCTCTCTGTGCCAAGTCGGAGCGGATCAGTATATCCATTCATTCCAGGTCAATTTGGGCACTCTGCTCGACAACAGCAATTCATTAACCAAATCCTGAGGCCTGACACTGTCGGAGACACCTCCAGCACCACAGAAAAACACACTCTCCGTCTCAGAACTAACAGGGAAAACATAGCTATGGCAGGGGGAAACACTTCTCTAAACTGACTAGTGAGACCAATCAATAATTGTGAATCAATTAATTATTAAATTAAAATCTGCTTTATTCCAAATACACTCACAATTTTTTAAATAAACCCCTCTCTCTGTTTTCTGTTTGTTTTAAACAGTGTACATGGCCCTGTAGCTAAACCACTTTGAATAGCTGCATGGCTACTGCTATGACACAGTGGTAGCGTTAATATTTCATAGCCAGTCAGTCCAAGCCTGTCTCTCTGTGTCTCTCTGTGTGTGTGTGTCTCTCTCTCTGTGTCTCTCTGTGTGTGTGTGTCTCTCTCTCTGTGTCTCTCTGTGTGTGTGTGTCTCTCTCTCTGTGTCTCTCTGGTGTGTGTTGGTCGTCTCTGCTCTCTGTGTGTGTCTCTCTCTCTGTTGTTGTCTCCGTGTATGACTTGTTCTCTCCTCTGTCTCTCGTGTGTGTGGCAATGTGTCTTTCTTGTGTGTGTGTTTCTTTCTCTCTCTCTCTCTCTTGTGTGATGTGTCTCTCTCTCGTCGTGGGTGTCTTCAACGCATTGTGTGGTGTGTCTCTCTCTCTGTGTGTGTGTCTCTCTCTCTGTGTGTGTGTCTCTCCTCTGTACTGTGTGTCGTCTTTCTGTGTTGTTCTCTCTCTCTCATTGTGTCTCTTCTCTCTGCCTGTGTCTCTCTCTCTCTCTCTCTGTGTCTCTCTCCTCCTTCTCTTCTGTTGTGGTCTCTCTCTCTCTCTTCTGGTGTGTCTCTCTCGTCTCTCTCTCTGTGTCTCTCTCTTCTCTCTCTGTGTCTCTCTCTCTCTCTGTGTGTCTCTCTCTCTCTCTCTCGTGTCTCTCTCTCTCTCTGTGTTCTCTCTCTCTCTCGTGTCTCTCTCTTTCTCGCTCTCTCTCTGTGTCTCTGTGTCTCTCTCTCTCTCGTGTCTCTCTCTCTCTCTGTGTCTCTCTCTCTCTGTGTCTTCTCTCTTGTGTCTCTTCTCTCTCTCTCTCTCTGGTCTCTCTCTGGTGTCTCTCTCTGTGTCTCTCTCTCTCTCTGTGTCTCTCTCTCTCTCTGTGTCTCTCTGTTGTCCTCTCTTCTGTGTCTCTCTCTCTCTCTTCAGCTGCTTTATTGGCATGAAAAACATTGTGTCAATATTGCCAAAGCAACAATGTATACAATATACATTGTAATACAATTATAAACAGTGACAAATAATAATATAGAATGGCAGAATCTCTCTCTCAGGCCACAGAACCACAACCAGGCACCCGCATATGTGAAGAATGTATATACAGCGTCCTAAACCTTTCCGTGTCGACCCGAGGGGGAGTGATACAAAGTTTCTCGCCACAACACCTCAGACAGCAGCTCATCTTTTGACTATTATTCACTCACAGGAGAGCAAAAAAATTACTTCTATTTTTAGTTCAAAACAGGGGGAAAAAGAGAGGCTTATTTTAGTCAAACCAATACTGCACAGCCACCAAATAGTGATGTTTCTTTGCAGAGCACTACTGATTGAACAACAGGCTATACAGTGTGGGCCTCTCCCTCTACTCCCCCAGAGCTGCTTTCACACACACACACACACACACACACACACACTGGTTCACCTCCAGTCTGATCCAAATCTTAATCTCTCATCTGAATGACTAAGAGCAGGGCAATGAGGGAGCTCTAGACAAAGGTGTGTATGTGTGTGTGTGTGTGTGTATGTGTGTGTGCGTGCGTGCGGCTTTTGCAGAAAGAGGGCAAATCAGCCAGCCTCAGCATTGTCCTGAATTTTTTGCAAAGCTATCGTTTGGGGAGCGTGACACACACACACACACACACACACACACACACACCAACATGCCTCTATGTAGGGCTGTCCCCGACTAAAACAAATCTCGACCAAGAGTCGTCTGTTCTTTAGACCAATCGATTTGTCAAAATGTTTAAACGTGTAATTGTCCATATATTGACACCTCCTGTGTGCTTTAATCAAATCAACCATATCCGCTGAGCTCGTCTGATGCTTTAAGCACACCGTTTGATTAAATAATTATGACACACAAATGACTAGCGGGAGTCCGACCAGCAATTTATTTGATTGTGCCACTGTGCTGTGCTAAAAAGAAAAGGCAGTGAGTGACTGTGACTGTGACTAGCACCGGTTGTCTCCTCTCTCCTCCCTGCTGCAGCGACCACCACAGAACATCAAAGTGTTTATCGCGCTGTGTTGCTGAAGCTGCAGCAGAATTACAGCGATTTCTGACTGAAAAGTTATTTTACCGAAATCCCTCGTTTGTTTGGGAAAAACAGTCCTTATTCCCTCAACCCTTGCCCTCTTTACATGACCAAAGACCTATTCGCACGCGACTAGTACTACTAGAGAACGTTGGTTATGTAATTATTACTCCAGAATGTCCGTTCGTGACGAGGACGATTCGGACGGGGGTAAATGTTTCCCCGAGAAATTGACAGTTATGACGGAAGCCTGGAAGTTTTTTATTCGAGGCATGGTTACGGTATTTCAACATGTCCAGGTGATGTGGCCACACTGGTAACTCCAGCTTGGTTCCCAAGTTTCTAAACCAAACCGAACCAGCTTTCCTATAGTGTCGCCATTATATTTGAATTGAGGAAGTGTGATCATAATCATTAGGATGTCTGAGCGATGTTTGAGCGATACCGCAGCACGTCCGAAAACGCCGCCCTAAACAGTGCAATTGCACGTGAGATGCATTTTAAGGCTACGGATGAGAACGTGAACGTATCACTTCCCAAACGTTTAGGTCGGTTGTATGCTGCCGCTTTGCCATCTATTAACAGCAAGCGTCGCATTAAATAGGCTCAATATGTTTTTTACTGGTGCATTTGGCAATATYCAATTCATACGCACAAAACATACAAACAAAAGCATGAACTGTGGAAGTTGATAGGCTTCATGTAGGCATATATATATAGTATAGTATACGAATATATATATATTCATATATAGCTTATGCGCAGCACTAGTTATTACTCCAATCAGTTATTGTTTTCTTGCGCAAACCGACCTGGCAACACGTTGTCAAAACTCAGGCATTTCACTGAAAACACAGGGATGTCGATTCGCACGGGACTAGTATTATCAGAGGACCTTGGAGTTCGCCAAGAGACTGTAGGTTTATTGGTTGCTCAGGAGGTAAAGGGAAAGTCAGATGTGTGSAATAAATGCGACTAGTTGTGGAAAATAGAACAGTGTAAACAACACGAAATAAATGATCAATAATACCMGAGAGGCTGTTCTAACAAAAACAAACCAAAAAAGTGTCAAGCCTTTATCACAACAAAGCAAAGATTAAAAACAGCCGGATGTGTGAAATTGTTTACTTGACATGTCGTTGCGTGAGGCTTGGTGCTCACGGAATCAGTAGGCYATTAAACAAACACTCAAACAGGCAACAGAAGCAGGATCTGTCTCATTTCTGTTGATATATGGATGATTTATAAAGCCAGGGACATTTAACAGTTAGGCTATTGATTATAGACCTAATTACGTTGGGGTTTCTTCTCTCCTCACTTTTCTTAGACAATAAGTCAAGGGCTGTTTTCTCATCTCTTCAATTCTGCCGCTGCCTCCGGCTACATTGTTCTCAACACCAATATGTTAACTTTGCTATTGTGCACRTAGCAACATGGTCTAGGAAGAGTCGCCAATTCAGCACCGATGTGTTTCAGAACCGCGGACAGCGACCGCTATCTAACGAGGGAGAAAGCTCGTTTGAGAAAGCGATGAAAATGTATTGTTCTTATGTAATATAACCACATACAATTTCAGTAGCACGTCTTGGACTGATGGGCTGCGCCATCCCCACGGCCTCCACAATGGATCAGTCCACTCAGACAGGCACCAATCAGACTGATGTCTTGTACACCATGATTATATATATATATATATATTCACTACTGCTTGATTAAAGAAATCTGGGTCGACCAACAGCCTATCGACAAAACAATCGACCAGTCGACTACATGGGGTCAGCCCTACCTCTATGTCACTCTCCGTACGACTTAACTCAATCAGTGTGCAAGGGAGCGGGACACAGTAAGAGAAAGAAAAGTGAAACAGGGTTGAGACAGAGACAGAGACAGGAGAGGAAGACGGAGAGAAAGATCGAGACCGATAGCGAAAGAGCGAGAGAGCTTGCCTCCGCCTCGACTTTTTCCTTGAGAACGGCCGTTGTCATGGCTACCTCGTTCCAGCAGCACCCAGTGTTCCCAGTTGAGCGTTGAAGAAAAAGCACAGGGCAGGAAGGAAGGAAGGAACAGAGAGAGAACGGGTGGGGGAGGGGAGAGGGAGAGAGGAGAAGAGAGAAAGAGACAGATGGAGACAGAGATAGAAATAGCGAGAGAAAGAGATGAAGATAAAGATAGAAGTGAGGAAAGAGAAAAACAGGAAGTGAAAGAGAGGTGCGAGGTCTGTCGCTCGGTGTGTGTGTGCAGGCAGCGGCCATGCTAAGTGTACTGTAAGCTTAGTGCCGCAGCTAAGTGTTAAAGACAGTGTTCATAGATTGCAGGGGGTAATTACTAGGAACGCTACGCTGGCTTTGTTGGGGAAACAAACTCTCATCCTTTTAACACTTGAATCATCGAACACACCCCTCCTACCGGCCTCYGCCCAGTACCCTACCCTGAACCTTAGGGACTGCTGCCCTCAATTTGGTTATTTGCATTCTGGGGGATTTGTGTGTGTTGTTATGTATTGTCAGGTATTACTGCACTGTTGGAGCTAGAAACATAAGCATTTCGCTACACCGCGATAACATCTGCTATACAGTACGGGACCAATAACATGTCATTTGATTTGATTTGTACCGCCACCATCCACTGACTGAAGCACCAGCATCACACAGCGCTGGGGTTGAGCGACACACACGTGTGGGCGGATACGTACACACACACAGAGAGACAGTGTAACGCCTAGTTTCGCCTGGTCTGATGCATTCCATACGCTCCGACCTCTCAGTACAGGGCAGGTCTAGTCACAGAGACTGTCTGAGGAAGACACAAGCCAGAACTGTTGTGTAGCGTGTGTGTGGTATMGGACATGTTGCTTCCCATAAGATATTCTCCCTCTTCCTTCTCAGGTGCAAACCAAAGTGTTTGTGTTATTGTCATAAAAGGACATGTCCTCTCCTCTACAAACACTGCAACTTTCCAATTATCTGCTGCCTGCAACTGTGTTGACTACAAAAACTATCCGTGGCGACCGGAGAGGTCTACGAACGGGAACTGACTGGGAGACAAAAACGACGCATTAGCAGAGATACTGCTGTAATGAAAATGAAACACTGTACTCCACTGGGCTGGTCTTACAGGTGGAAGCAGAGACACGGCAAGTGCAGGAAGAGCCATGTCAACATGTCWAACATAGCAGTAATATACAGCCCGGACGCCATACTACAGAACACATTGTGTTCGGCTCCATAAACCCAACATACACTGTGTATATTGTCTATATCCAGCTAACTAGCTGGGTCCAGAGAGCTGCTGTGGGTAAGTGTGTACTACGACAATAAGCCAGCTGGGAGGTGACATGCGTGACATCACAGGTCAGCAGGATCACAAAGGACCAACGTACAGAACACATATGGCCGAGCTGTAAAAGGAGCCAACCAATGTGCGCAGGGACACCCGATCCGGCGGGGGAAACGACAACAGAAACTGAAGGAGTGTGGTCTCACAGGTAGATAATAGACCTAGGCTTCATTCGTCAACTCACTGATGAATATTTTAGATTGAGTGGGTGGAAAACTGTGACAAAGCAAGTGTGACGATCCGAGTCTGAGATAAAGGCTTGTGATGGTGTGATTGTGCTTTTAATGAAATAAATTAACATCCACACACACACAGGACACGTTAGATTTTTTAGCACTCTGGCTGTGAAAGTGACAATTTTGTATTTATTTCAGAGTGATGGTGAACTTTTGCAAACAAGCATCTTCTGTTTCTCTTCGTCTAGTCAAACAAACGGCCATATCGGGTTATTATGGCGACGTAAGAGAGAGCCGAGTTCTGTTGTTCGTTCCAAACCCTGAATATCTGAATAATATCAACCAGATCATCCGGCCAAACTCAAACAGCACAGCAGGGCCTCAAACAGCAGGGCCTCTCTCCGTCTCCTCTCCTGAGAGTAAAGCAAGGTGAGACCGTGGCTCGCGCTCCTGTCTTCATCCTGCCGACAACCTGCCGTGTTGCGGCTACCTGGAGAGTGACAGACTGACGGAGAGACACGGAAACATCCCCAGCCATAACGCTTTGCATGATGCAAAAGTCATTGCTTTCTCAAGGACACTGCGGCGAAAGAGAGGGAGAGAAAGAGAGATGGGGGGAGGGGGGAGAGAGAGACAGAGAGAGAGACAGAGAGAGAGACAGAGAGAGAGCGTGTGGGTGTCAGCTGGCAGAAAAACATGCGGTAGAGTGGGAATACACTCACGTGGATCTCTAGTCTAGTGTTCTACTAGTCCCACACTGATGATGCTACAACTACAACCAACTAGGAGAGACAGATGATGAGAGAGACATGAGCAGAGAGAGAGAGACCGAGACAGAGAGAGAGAGGAGAGAGACAGAGAGAGAGAACGAGAGAGAGAGGAAGACCAGAGAGAGAAGAGAGAGTGAAGGAGACACAGTGGAGAGACACGAGAGTGAGAAGAGAGAGACACAGTGATGAGGAGAGAGAGAGAGAGAGAGGGACACAGTGAGAGAGAGAGAGGAGAGAGAGACGAGAGAGAGAGGACAGTGAGAGAGAGACAGACACCAGTGAGAGAGAGATGAACAGACAGAGAGGCAGCGAGGAGAGAGGACAAACAGACAGACAAAGAGGACAGCGAAAGACGACCAGACAGACACAAGAGACAGCGAGAGAACAGAGAGAGAGACGACAGACAGACAAAGAGACAGCGACAGACAGACGGCTCAGGGAAGCGAAGGGAAAACATGAAAAGCAGAGGTTGTAACACACCTGAAACAGATCATCGAGCCTGCCAGCAAAGAAAGTTAAATGACAAGAGAACCAAGGGGGGCAGAAAGAACTGGGGAACGATGTGTGGTCATACGGACGGGTGGGCACGTGCTATTCCCGGGAAAGCCTTTAACCTAGGCCCATCGGGAAATCAATAGTAGACCTTAAATCAGAACACTCATCTCTCACACACACACTACCCAACACACACACACACAACACACACACACACACACACACACACCACACACACACACACCACCACACACACACACACACACCAGCAAAACCGAACCAGTGCTGGACCATTGCACTATTGTGTAACATTCATCAAACCTGCAGAAGATCTGAGGTAGAGCGCGATTGACATTTAAAAGGTCATTTCCGATTGAGCTGATATTTGCTGAGTGTACCGTGAATGTGTTCTCTCCGCGAACATTGGAGCATTGCCTTCAAAAATGTGCATAGTGGACAAAACACGATGCGATTGAATCTGGCCTGTAGCTAGATAAAAGCGACCCGGGGCCGCAGAGCACACCGAGGCACGTGAATCCTGCCAGCCAACTTCGCGGGAGGGCGCCAAACATCAGGTCAGACAGCCAAGACACCGACCGACCAACCCAGCAGGCCAGCGCACCGCGGTCGCCACGGCCCCGTCTCTACACACACCACACTGCTGTTTACGTTGTCCTGCCGGTTTAATAAAGCGTTGCTCTGTGTCCCGGGCTATAAATCACACACCGTGTTGAGATGAGAACCCCGGCTGCCACATCTGCAACACATCCAGGGCATATAGAGAGAGAGAAGGACAGCTAAACAAAGCCTGGTCTACTGTCTCTCTACGTCAGCTCTGTCCTGGCTGTGGAAGACCTGGGTTCAAACAGGGGGCCCTATTTATTTTCTTTCAAATACTCTGGCTGTGCTCGATTCAGCTTGCTCGGGTCGGGCACAATGAAAACAATGGAATAGTCCCAAAAGTGCAAACCCTGCCCGTCTGGCACTYCGTCTCCAGATAGGCTCAAGCAACCGCTCAAAGTATTTGAATGAAAGCAGGACTTATCCCTCTGTGCTTCAGCTCCGCCGCCGGGCGGAAGAAGGCCTTAAAGGGATAGYACGTGCAAAATCTAYAYTTGGGTCAAATTACCATGACCTTGAGTTGTGTCTGAAGCCCCACAACATAATCCACAATAATCCATGATTTACTGATGGCTAMAGCCTGGAGTTAGCATATTAGCATCGTCAGATTTCACGGTGCAAAAACAGACGCATTTCGGTTTAATGAATTCTAACTGACTCGGGATCCCCTTACCCAATCATTTCCCCAAAAACCACACTGCAAGCCGCAACTTCCTCAAAAACACCTAGGGGAAACACTGACACGGCCTTTTGAGAGGGTGTTGGGTCAACGCCCAGGGTCAGTCAGGGGTCAGGGGTCGCAGGTTGACACATTAAGTTCGTCAAGTTGTAGCGCAGACCGATCGCAAAGAAACCCACCACCCTGCTTAGTTATTACAGCATAACACTTAGTTACACACTCGTACCGCACTGGGTGTTCTAGAGAGGTTTCCCCAACGTTTATTTGGCTCCTGTACGGCCACCACAAAACGTCCAGCAGACACACTCACAGCACGCTAAGGCTGGCTCTCTGACTGACTGACACTGCGCTCGGGAAACACTAATGATGGAGAACACACCAAATCCCTGACAAACAGGGATATTACAACTTAATATTGCGATTGCATCCTCATTGGGGGAATCACAGACCGTTGTTTTGATAACAAAAGAGCAGAGGAGTAGTTACTACTTATGAAAGGGTTCACCTGCGTTTTCTGTTATGGCTACAGTGGACATCTAATGTAATCAAATAGGCTATAGGCCTAATCTAATTTATTCTAGCTAACCTAATATGATAAATTAAGGAACACGCACACACACACACACACACACACGTTTCATCCACTCGGTGTTTGTGTGTGACTTGAGGCCGAGTGTCCGGCGGGGTTAGAGAGGCCAGTGGCCTTGCTGCTGAGTCAGAGGGTGAACATGAGAGCTCACACACACACACACACACACACACACACGCACACACACACACTCTGACACACCGACACAGGGGGGCGCTGCTCATTTTCCGGTTGACTGAGCGGCTCCGTACACAGGGAGCAACGCGGTGCTCGGGCCTCCCAGCCCCCCCGGGCGCTACTATCCAACTCACTGAGGGGACTCCCTCCCTGACGGTCCCCCTCCCTGTATCACTGTCTGACTTGATTTGCTAGGTTTCATAAACGCCGCAGTTTCCCTGGCTTATTCAACTATTACATTAACATTACGAGAAGCCAATTGCCGTGAGGAATAACACAAGGACATTCACTCCTTGTCTATACCGTCACAGAACCTGTTCAAGTCCCAGGGACAGTGGGTCCAATCTGGCACGGCGCTGCTGCCCAATGGGGTTATCCAGCGCAGTGTGCCACTAGCCTAGATGTATTAGCCAGGGCAGCACGGTGCATGGTGAGCCATTCTGAGATCCTTACCTTGCGCAGTACTTTCCTCTTGTCCCTCTGCGGCCCGGTGTTCCGGTCTCAGGATGGGTCCGGAACCTCTACCTGGCAGCACGAARAAAAGAGGTCAAAGATCAGGCATCGACACCTCCATCTGTGTTACATACACTACTACACATTGTATTCAGAGAATAATACATCATATATTCATTCATCACATTGATACAACCTATTCCAGACAATATTCAAAAGGAGTCATTCATGTCATTTTGTGGATAGATAGAGAACTCTCTCTTTCACACACCCCCCCCCCCGGCC
>NC_036842.1:4078363-4092476 GCF_002910315.2 Salvelinus sp. IW2-2015 | reverse complement strand
CAGGCAGGCAGCTCCGTAATCGCTCTGGTCTGTGAGCTCCACTACTGAGTGATTACAGGTGCCTCGAACAGAGCAACAAACACACACACACACACACACAGCCAGCGGCTCCATTCACTGGAGTTGCAGTGTGATGGAGAAACAACCCTCCAGTAGGTCATCAGACAAACCCATACAAACACACAGACATTCAGTAAATAGTTTCCAATCGACAATCGTTCTCAATGGCCAGTGTGAGTTGGCTACAGCACTTACAGAGTCCAGACCGAGGGATGAGGAAGCCCAACCTTAGCCCCTTTCTGCTGTCCTAATCTCATCTAAGTCCCCTGAAGTCCAGCATGAGAGGGGCTCACACATCTCCACATCTCAAGTCTGTTTACCGACAGCCACGCTGAGGGTTGAGCAGATCCTCCATCTGAGCTGTTGCTCTCCCTCACCCTCTCCTCCTCTCTTTTTCCTCCTCTCTCCACTACCCCGCCAACCACAAATCATCTCCTCTCCTCTCCTCTCCTGTCATTCAGTCCGCCTGTACCCGAGTCTGGAGATTGTTTGATGATAAATACGGCGGTGAAAATTGTTTTCTCGCCCAGAGACAGTCAAGTGACACCGCCAGCACATCTCTAATCTCTACGACAGAAGGAAAAATGTATTTGCATCTCTGTGACTGCTGCATTTATGAGCCACCAGCACCTTTTATCCTTGGAAAGGGAAAGTAAGGGGTGGTGTTATGAAAAGAGAAAGGAGAAAGAAAGAGAGACAGGAGAGAGAGAGAGAGAAAGACAGAGAGAAACAGAAGAGAGACAGAAGAGAGAAAGGAGACAGAGAGAGAGAAGCAAATGCCTGAGCTTCATTAAAGCAGACCACAGAGGAGTCTGGTGGAAACATTGTCAACCAAAAGCAGCTTTGCATGATTTTACAACAATAGCAACACAGTCAGGATCGCTCCAAACTGATTCCACCGGTTTTTACAAGGGAACTGAGCAATGGGAGGTTTATGATTTAGTAAAATATTAACAAGTCTTCTGACTGGCTGCTGCAGCATAAAGGGAAGGTCAGCTGTCTGGGTGCACAGTGCATTAATTGTCAAAATGTCTAAAAACAMGAATAACTCTGCTTGCCTACCGAATATATATCAACATACCTAGATCATTGTCACGCCCTGACCTTAGAGATCCTTTTTATGTCTCTTTTTGGTTTGGTCAGGGTGTGATTTGGGGTGGGCATTCTATGTTTTGTTTTCTATTTCTATGTTTTGGCCGGGTACGGTTCTCAATCGGGGACAGCTGTCTATCGTTGTCTCTGATTGAGAACCATACTTAGGTATCTCTTTTTTCCACCTGTCTTGGTGGGACGTTGACTTCGTTTAGGGCACATAGCCTTTGAGCTTCACGGTTTGTTTTATAGTGTTTATTGCTTTTGTTCGGCGTCGTTTTGTATTCAATAAAGAAAATGTGCGCTTTCCACGCTGCACCTTGGTCCTCTCCTTTCAACGGCCGTGACAATCATACTAACACCACCTGGCACAATTACTGTACACTGTACCTGTGTAACCGACGGTTACGGATGAAGACTGTCATGAAAATGAAAAACTCTATAACCACTTTTTGTTTGTTTATGGGGTTGGGGGGGACGGGGCGAACAACAGACTGAAGACAGGACGGCCGGGCAGTTGCGTCCATTTCTGCAGTAACATGGTTAAAACTTTGTTGCTCCTTGCTTGTAGCAAACAGTATTTGATGTTAMCTGATGTGGCTCATGCAATGGAATGGACTTCTTGTCATGCCAGTTGAATCAACAAATCACAGTACATATTGATGTGTACACTTCCTGCTTTTACTTCCTGCTTTGCTCCTATAGGTACACTTGCTATGGCCACCAGTCCACCCGTTATRMCATCGTTGACTTGAATGGGGACGACCTTTCTAATAATTCTACTTCTATGCCAGCACATGCAGTCAGGAGGGGAGGAGAGGAGATATTTTTAAACATGTGCTATTCGAATGGTTATTACAGAGAACGCAGTCATTTGGCTGGCCAATTACAGTCATCCACCATTCCGTGACCGTCACAGCCCTACCACAAAACTGATTCCCCAATTAATATGTCTATGATTATTGAAATGTTTTCCACTCCTCAACTGCACAGAGAGGAGATTTTATCATCTCAGAATGCTGACTTGGTGTGGGGCCATAGAAATATCATTCCTAGAAGGGAAACCCATTCAAGTCAATGTTCCGTGATGGGTGGACCGGCAGCTATGTTGAGTGTACTTCTAGGCTTTTTCTACAAGCTTCCTGGGCTACTTGTTAGATGATTAAAAGGGACTTTAAAGTGTTCTTTGACCTATCAGCTAAAAAGGCTCCTAGAGAACAGGTTCCAGCAACTCTCTCATTAAAAACTGTAGCTAGGCTAATTGTGACCTGAAAAAACCTTGATTACACTGCAAAGGATAAAAGATTTTCTATTGAGATTCTGGCCTTGTATTGCACTGTGATCCTCATTTAAGGACATGTGTGGATAAAGAAATAAGCTCGGCAAATTAAATAAACATCCCTTTTTCAGGACCCTGTTTATCCAAAAATCATTTATAAAAATTCAAATAACTTCACAGATCTTCATTGTAAAGGTTTTAAACACTGTTTCCCATGCTTGTTCAATGAACCATAAACGATTAATGAACATGCACCTGTGGAACGGTCGATAAGACACTAACAGCTTACAGATGGTAGGCAATTAAGGTCACAGTTGTGAAAACTTAGAACACTAAAGAGGCCTTTCTACTGACTTTGAAAAACACCAAAAGAAAGATGCCCAGGGTCCCTGCTCATCTGTGTGAACGTGCCTTAGGCATGCTGCAAAGAGGCATGAGGACTGCAGATGTGGCCAGGGCAATAAATTGCAATGTCCGTACTGTGAGACGCCTAAGACAGCGCTACAGGGAGACAGGATGGACAGCTGATCATCCTCGCAGTGGCAGACCACGTGTAACAACACCTGCACAGGATCGGTACATCTGAACATCACACCTGCGGGACAGGTACAGGATGGCAACAATAACTGCCCGAGTTACACCAGGAACGCACAATCCCTCCATCAGTGCTCAGACTGTCCGCAATAGGCTGAGAGGCTGGGCTGAGGGCTTGTAGGCCTGTTGTAAGGCAGGTCCTCACCAGACATCACCGACAACAACGTCGCCTATGGGCACAAACCCACCATCGCTGGACCAGACAGGACTGGCAAAAAGTGCTCTTCACTGATGAGTCGCGGTTTTGTCTCACCAGGGGTGATGGTCGGATTCGCGTTTGTCTTTCGAAGGAATGAGCATTACACCGAGGCCTGTACTCTGGAGCGGGAWCGATTTGGAGGTGGAGGGTCCGTCATGGTCTGGGGTGGTGTGTCACAGCATCATCGAACTGAGTTTGTTGTCAAGGCAGGCAATCTCAACGCTGTGCGTTACAGGGAAGACATCCTCCTCCCTCATGTGGTACCCTTCCTGCAGGCTCTGACATGACCCTCTCCAGCATGACAATACCACCAGCCATACTGCTCATTCTGTGTGTGATTTCCTGCAAGACAGGAATGTCAGTGTTCAGCCATAGCCAGCGAAGAGCCCGGATCTCAATCCCATTGAGCACGTCTGTTGGATCGGAGGGTGAAGGCTAGGGCCATTCCCCCCAGAAATGTCCGGGAACTTGCAGGTGCCTTGGTGGAAGAGTGGGGTAACATCTCACAGCAAGAACTGGCAAATCTGGTGCAGTCCATGAGGAGGAGATGCACTGCAGTACTTAATGCAGCTGGTGGCCACACCAGATACTGACTATTACTTTTGATTTTGACCCCCCTTTGTTCAGGGACACATTATTCAATTTCTGTTGGTCACCTGTCTGTGGAACTTGTTCAGTTTATGTCTGAGTTGTTGAATCTTATGTTCATACAAATATTTACACATGTTAAGTTTCCTGAAAATAAACGCAGTTGACAGTGAGAGGATGTTTCTTTTTTTGCTGAGTTTACATCTAATACTATGGAAAAGATCTTGCCAAAAATATTTACAAAATATGTTGACAAACCAGGTAGCTAATCTAGACTACCATATAATAAAACAGGTTTACAGCAGGGTTGTGCTCAATTCAGAATTCCATTCTTACATTTTAATTGAACTTGAAGCGGTAAACAGGATACAGAAGTGCAATTAGAATTTGAATGAAAGGATATAGAATTTTATTCAGTAAAATTCAATGAAATTCAAATGCCTCTTCTATTCTAAAGTAGGTGTAGCCGCCTAGAAATATACTCAGTGGCCAGTTTATTAGGTCCACTAGTCGTTCAAGAAAATGGTTTGCTCCTACAGACTGAGTCACATGGCCGTGGTTTGCTATATAAAGCAGGCAGACTGTCACACCCTGACCTGTTTCACCTGTCTTTGTGCTTGTCTCCACCCCCCTCCAGGTGTCACTTCCCCATTATCCCCTGTGTATTTATACCTGTGTTCTCTGTTTGTCTGTTGCCAGTTCGTTTTGTCCGTCAAGCCTACCAGTGGTTTTCCCCTTTGCTCCTGTCTTTTTCTATAGTGCCTGTTTTCTTGTTTTCCCGGTTTTGACCTTTGCCTGCCCTGACCCTGAGCCTGCCTGCCGTTCTGTACTGTTTGACTCTGCTCTGTATTATTTACCTCTGCCTGCCCTTGACCTGTTGTTTTGCCTGCCCCTGTAATAAACTTGTGGTACTTCAACACTGTCTCCATCTGGGTCTTCCCTAAAATGTGATACAGACAGGCATCCAGTTACTATTCGATTGAATGTTCGCAACTTTGAGCGTGGTGTGATCGTCAGTGCCAGGCGCGCCGGTTCCAGTATCTCAGAAACCTCTGGCCTCCTGGGCTTTTCACGAGTCTACCACTGTTGTGTCATCGGCAAACTTAATGATGGTGTTGGAGTCGTGCCTGGCCATGCAGTCGTGAGTGAACAGGGAGTACAGGAGGGGACTGAGCACGCACCCCTGAGGAGCCCCCGTGTTGAGGATCAGCGTGGCGGATGTGTTGTTACTTACCCTTACCACTTGGGGACGGCCCGCCAGGAAGTCCAGGATCCAGTTGCAGAGGGAGGTGTTTAGTCCCAGGGTCCTTAGCTTAGTGATGAGCCTTGAGGGTACTATGGCGTTGAACGCTGAGCTATAGTCAATGAATAGTGTTCTCAAATAGGTGTTCCTTTTGTCCAGGTGTGAAAGGGCAGTGTGGAGTGCCATAGAGATCGCATCATCTGTGGATCTGTTGGAGCGGTATGCAAATTGAAGTGGGTCCAGGGTTTCTGGGATGATGGTGTTGATGTGAGCCATGACCAGCCTTTCAAAGCGCTTCATGGCTACAGGCGGTGTATGTAGGTGTATGTAGGTGTATGTAATATAATAAACGTGGCAAAAACAAATGCAGACATGTTTTTTACAACGATGGGGGAATTCCAAGATAGAGGCGYGGYGGCTTCAAAACAGGTGCCCGTCAGTCATCTAGTGTATATATAAATCAGTAATCAGTATGAAACAGGAAATGTGACATTGTTTCCATACTAAGAAGTGAGGTAGCAGGGTGTGACGTGCYTAAGTTAGGCCTATGCCAGGAYGAGGCCGACCAATAACTCGATCGATKCAAAGACTCCACGGTTGTCCCGAGATAAAGTAAGGCAAAAATAACCACTATTTTGAAATGAGGCATCAACTGAACCCAAATTATTTCCCGCCGGGGGAGGAAAGAGAGAAACGCTGTGTGTGCAGAATCACCACGCATTCTACCGTCTCCAGCTCGACAGACAATTTGATTGAGGCATTAAACTCCACTGAAGCATCTCATGTAACCCGGCCCTAGATTGATCTGGTAAATCGGGTTTTTTTCACACCAGTCTGACACATCGTCATTTGCAGAGAAGAACTCAAAAAAGAGACAGATGCACAGTCCAACTGTATTCAATACATGTAGACTGCTCTACTCTATGAAACTAATGAGAAAACGGTCCATTTTGAAATCCACAGGCGTGTTCACGACACCTGTTAACCTCCCGCAGATATGGATTCTATGTAGCACGGCCCTCATAGGCCTAACATAAGACGAGACGAGGGAAAGCAGGCTGCTGATTGATTACATCATRACCTCCGACCTCTGACTCATAAGGAGTCTGAAAACAATGACCAGTGATGGTGAACGACACGAAAATCTGTTAAGAGAGACTCTGGTGTATTCAATGAGAACCAAGCGATACCACGACAGGTATTTCAAAACTGATTCCGATCATTTGTTAGGCTACACTTGAAAGATTTGCGAATCAATCAGGAAACAAAGCCATACATGTTGAGAGAAAGGACTGGGCTCGAACACTGCGGAACTAAATGGTTTTACCGTTTCGGTTCACCGGCACCCAACAGGCCTAMAATATCAAAACCACGGTTCAGAAAGCCTTAGGTGGTTTAATACAATAACCCACTGCAGCTCCCTAATCAGCAAAACAATGATTCATTTTCATGCAGCCCACACCAGAGTGACGTGATACAAAATCCACAGTGGAGCGATGTCATGTCCTGTATGGGTGGGTCATCCTAAGGTAATAAATAGTATGCTATTTAAGGTAGCAAACTCGATTTAGAAAAAACATTATAGAATGTTATATTTCTCGATTGAAACTACACTGATGAAGATCCCGAGCACAGATAGGCCTACTCAATCGCTAGTGGTATCGGAGCGAAGTCTCTCAGCTCTCTCCCGACGGTGAAAACAGCCGTTGTTCCACCTGTCACCTTGTCTGTCCGTCTGTCGTTCGGTCCGTCCGTCCGTATCTGCCTGTCCTTCCGTCTTTCASTCGGCGGAACCACTAAAGATCAGAGACGTGCTCCCCGGACACAGCAGTCTGAGTCCTAATGATGAAAACACCTGCGGCTCCTCTGGGAATTAAAACCAAACGTCACTCTCCTGAGAATCCTCTCGAGTGTATCCTCTGTCCTCTTCAGTCTAGGCCTATCTATGCTGTGGTCTGTGCCAAATGGTACCCTAATCCATACGTAGTGTGCGAACTACACTGAGCTGGAAAAGTGTTGGGACAGCGACACATTTTTGCTGTTTTGGCTCCGTACTCCAGCACTTTGGAAACGACACAATGACTAGGAGGTTAAAGGGCGGACTGTCAGCTTTCATTTGGTGGTATTTTCATCCATAACGGGTGAACCGTTTAGAAATTACAGGACTTTTTGTACATAGTCCCGCCCCCATTTTAAGGCGGCCAAAAGTATTGGGACAAATTCACTTATATGCGTATTAAAGTAGTAAAAAGCGTAGTATTTGGTCCCATATTCCTAGCACGCAATGACTACATCAAGCTTGTGACTCTACACATTTGTTGGATGCATTTGCTGTTTGTTTTGGTTATTATTTTGTGCCCAATAGAAATGAATGGTAAATCATTTATTGTGTCACTTGGGAGTCACTTTTTATTGTCCCCTAAAATGGGCTGTAATTTCTAAACGGTTTACCCGATGTGGATGGAAATACCCTCAAATTAAAGCTGACAGTCTGAACTAGAACCTCCTAGTCATTGTATCATTTCAAATCCAAAGTGCTGGAGTACAGAGCCGAAAAACAAACAAATTGTCAGTATTGTCCCAATACTTTTGGAGCTCATTGTATATAGGAAACAAGGTGTAATTTGGAACGGAGGCAGACACTGAGACACGTCCCACAGCGCTCTCATCCACCCCCCTCGTCGTATCCCTTCAGCTAACGCTAACAGAAAGGAGTCACTTAACTTTCTTTGAGAGTGTAAATAGGCACTGCCTTTCATCCCTTCACAGTCAGAGTTACCCTATAGAGTTCTTAAGAGGACAGGGGAGGAGGTTTGTTTCATCACAGTGACTGTTCCTCCTTGCAAAACATTGTGGTTCTCACAGAATAGCTTCCAGAGGCAATGAAGCAGAGGATAGAGTAGAATAACGGCCTCCGTCCCTGACTGATATGGGCAGACCGTAAACCAGACGTGTCAGCATACAAACGATCACAGCGCCCTTAGTGCCAGTAGGTAAAGTACCCTAGGCCTAGCTAGCCTACAATCCAGAAGTGTTTTCGGCTCGATGTAAACGGTGTATAAGTAAGGCAACACGAGGGAGAATGGTGGGGATCAAAGCATTTCAACTGTGTGAAACAGCAGCACTTATCTGCCCCCCCCCGCCCCGGAGTGTCTCAGAATCAGATGCGTTCCTACCTCTCTGGGACACACACAGTAAGAGTCTCGCCGTCTTTGGAATGGACATTCTGCGCAGTCCTGAAAAGTACAGTACTCTCAATCCGATTCTCCAATAGAAACATAGAATCCCTGGCCTGTCAACATGGTCGTTACACAGATGCTCACTCTAAAAGCTTTCAGAGCTGATTTAGGGGAGTAGCTGTCAAAGGGGATCATGTTGGAGGAATCGTAGCAAATTCCTTACATACAACACAGCTACCATAGAGAGCTCTATGTGCTAGACTCTCTGAATTCCTGAGCCCTGTGCAGCAGTCTGAATGACATACTTAAAACATACGCACACACACACTACACTACACACACAGGTGCAGAGCAGAGAGACTTCTCAGCAGCAGAGCAGGCAGATTCTTCAAACCCCGTCCTCTAACCATGCCGGATCCCAAACGGGAACCTCGCCACACACCTCTGGAGATCTCCGACTTCCACAGCATCCCAATTAGGAAACGAACGAATGGGGGGGAGGTTCGAGGAGTTTCTGAGCAACGCCGCTATTGGCTCGTCTGTGGCGTGACCCACAGAGCCGGCCCTTGAAAATGACATTCAACTCAATCACTCGCCCTCAACAGCAGAGTGCCTGCCAAATGTTTAGCTTGTATTGTACAACCAATTAAATGTACTCTGCGTAATATAGCAATTAGTTGAAGACATGGATCTGTTCAGTCTAAATGTAACAGCACCGTATGCAGCAGTGTTACTGCTGACAATCTGTACGGTTAGGGTAAATCACATCCGGCCGTGATTGGGAGTCCCACAGGGCGGCGCACAATTGGCCCAGGGTCGTCCGGGTTTGGCCGGTGCGGGTCGTCATTGTAAATAGGAATTTGTTCTTAACTGACTTGCCTAGTTAAATAAATTTAAAAATGTAATCTCACCTCTATCTAAAAAGGCAGAAGGCTGTGATCAAAATGTAAATAAATGAATCTAGCGTGAACCAAAATAAACAATCAAACAGTACCCATCGACGACCTCAGTGGACGGGTTATGAAACTGAGGGTTTAGGTTACTGTGGCAACATGTATGCAGGGAGACTGGAATACACACACAGTGCTGCAGTCTTTGGGTAGCAGGAGTGTGAACTGTCGTCCTCCACAAAGACTCCTCTATGTTGGTCGGGAGAAAACACACACACACACACACACAAACCCTTTGCTCCCCATAAACTACCGGAGCTGGGCGGCTGGAGGAGGCCTGGGGCTGGCATAGGGCGTCCTTTTCTGTTTCCCCCCTGTCATCCAGAGAGGCGGCTCCTGATCATAAATTACACCCAGGGGGGAGCGGGAGCCTAAATATTTGCATTGCACACTATCCCTTTCTTCCAGGCAAAGGCCATGTACAGACAACCCATATCTCCCAGSAAGCCGCTACGCTCCGTGACAGTGGTGTGGGTGGTAAAATAGCGTGCCATTCCGCGACATTGTGTTTTGTACTAAAAGCACTCTAGTACGTTAGATGGGAAAGGCAACATAGGAGATTAAGAGAGGATTATTTAAAAGTACTTTGTTCATTTCCATTAATGACACAGATCATAATGTAACCACTAGACCTAAATCAAAACCATGGAATAAACAGCTTGAATACTAGTCCATTCGTTTTTCACCCAAAAGACTTTCTCCGCGCTCGAACTGGTGCAACGCAACCGATACAATAGGCGAGCCACAAAAGTGCAAACCCTGCCCATTTGACACTCCGGGTACCCCTACTACCCAAACGCTCAAAGTTGTTCAAAGTGAAGAAACAGGGTGCTGTGTCTATAATCACGGTATGTAGGACACGTTGAGGTGCTACCTAGCTCCCAAGAAACCTGACAGCCCAGCGCGCATTGCTAGATAAGGCCAAGGTTTGGGAACGAGACACGTTTCAAAAAGAAGAAGAACAAGTCAGAAACCAAGTCTAAATGTAACTGCAAGGGGCTTCGTCTTTCTTCCTCCTTCTTCTTCAACAAAATCTGGGCCAGACCCAATTATTTCACTTTAGTCTCCGGGTTGCCATGGCTACGGCCTTCGCCTCTCGCGCTTTAGTCGTCTCGTGTTTTAGAAATGGAGAAATTCACCGCCCCAGCCAGCCAGGCATGAGGTGGAGGAGGAAGCTTATCTCAAACTCGCCCCCTCCCCTGGGATTTCTGCACAGTGTGTGTGTGTGCGCGTGTGTGTGTGTCTGTCTGCTCAGAGAACATCTACGCAAAGAGGTGAGAACAAAATGGTCCTTTAACAAACACAACAACTTGACTATTTTCCATTACGCCATCAATATCCATTTATTCAGTTCAAACAATCGGAACACAGGATTCTACACTCGGACTGCTTAGCAGAGGTGTTGTACTGGGGTGTTGCTAACTTAGAAACTGAGTGGAAGGCAGCCTCAGGCCTGTAGATGGAGCCCGTTTAGTGAGGCTCTGAACAGCAGGGGCGCCAGAGGGACACGGGAGAGGGCACGGGAGAAGGCACAGGTGGAGGTAAACAAGAAACTGCAGACACACTCCCGATAACCCTGATTCAGCCTCCGCTGCAGCTGCAGAGAGAGAGAGGTCGAGAGAGAGAGAGACCCCCCAGAGACTGCACCATCCTGCTACCGCTTCTGTACACAGGGCTAAGGGGAGGGGGTGACAGAGACAGATCTCTCTCTCTCTGTGTGTGTGTGTGTGTGTGTGTGTGTGTGTGTGTGTGTGTGTGTGTGTGTGGGAGACACCACCACTTTTAGAAAAGCAGAGATTGTCTCTTCTGACAAAACACTGCATGGAGTGAAATTGTCTTCCTACGCCATAACGTCCCTATTTTCGAGTAGTCTAGAAAAATATGACAACGATACCCTGGAGACTGAGCGTTATTGATATGACGCCGGTGCGACGGGACGACAGAGAAACAAGCGTTGCCAATTCAACTCTGAGTGACTGTTATAGGAAGGTGAAGCCAGAGCCAAGGAAACAGACGCAGATATAACAAAACATGAATGCATTAGACAACACGCTGGTGACAACAGCTCCCTGTGCTGCAGTCGGTCGATGCACTGTGGTTGCACCATGTGTCACCTTGCTTGCTTCGCCAAAGGAACTCAAGGTTGAGGTGTCACACACAACAGACGTGTGTGTGTGTAAGCAAATAGCCTGACGACAAAGATAGAAAACAATATGGATCAACATTTTGGCAACATTTGCCGTCGCTCCCAAAAAGCACACCGACGCACTCTCCTCATCTCTCCCTCCTCTCTCTCTCTCTCTCTCCTCTTCCTAGTCCTCCCATCCTTCATCATTAGGCAGCAGATGGATGACCTGTCCCAAACCTCCCCCCTCTCCCCATGATGTGGAGGAACGAGGGGAGGAGGAGTTGATTCGGTCGGTGAGGACAGCAGCCATTGTCTCCTTCTGTTAAATATGTTTTTTTTTTTTAAATGACTTCTGCTGTAAAGTAAACTGGGTCAGTAGAATTCCCAGGGAACCTGTGAGCTGCTACTGGAGAGGGAGTGGAGTGGGGAGGCATAGGTAGCCAGTCGTATCAATGCAGAACAGAACGCAGCTTATCTCAACCCGCCGCTGGCTCTTTTCTACCAACCTGAGGCCGGCTGGGTGTTCCTCTGTGCCCACACACTCTCTCTCTCTCCCTGTCCCCTCTCCCTCGACTGGCTCTTTTCTGCCGGCCTGACGATCAAAGCAGACTGGTCCCTTCCTACCACTAACCCCCCCCCCCCCATCCTGAATGGGATCAATACCAAACCAGTCAGACAGACAAACATTGACTGTGCTGTTCTATTCAATCACATAATGTGTGTCTTCTCTCCACTGGATCAAGCTATGAAACACTGACTGTCCTAGACCTACATTGTGACTGTAATGGTCACTTTGTTAAACAAATACCATCTTTAGAAAAACGAATGCATTTCCGCGTATCCCATCTCTTTTCCCGAGAACCAACTTTGATGAATTCATTGACCATCTGGATTAACCTGCTCAGGTCAGGTTGAGTTCTTATGTTAGTCTTAAATAGGCAGCAGGGCTCAGGGGGTCAGAAATAGCAGGAGCTGACTGCAGCATAACCTGACCATGTGGTCATAGAGAAACTCAACCCAGAGAGAGAGAAAGAGAGAGAGAGAGACGGAGAGAGAGAGCTAGAGGAAGAGAGGGAGAGAGAGAGAGAGCGAGAGAGAGAGAGGAAGAGAGAGAGAGGGTGAGGAAGAGGGAGCGTTCTCCTCTGGCTGTTCCACGACAACAACAACAGGTGACTCCAGTTGTAAAGAGATTAACAGAGACTAGCACTAAACAAGGTGAGGATTATGTCATTTAGCCCATAGGAATATCCCAAGTGGCGCAGCGGACTAAAGCACTGCATTGCAGTGCTAGAGGCATCGCTACAGGCCCTGGTTCGATCCTGGGCTGTATCACAACCGGCCGTGATCTGGAGTCCCATAGGGGCGGCACACAGCCCACGCTGAAATGGAGATTACAGAACAACAACACTGCCGTAACCAGGCAGCGCTATTCATGGAACCAGCCTGGTGAAGACCTAAGGGCCAAAACTTTGTCATTTAAGCACTAGAGCATAGATTTGTTTTTGCAGCCTGTCCCCCCACCTGGAACGGAGGGTAGATCCTGTTCTTGTTCTGAAATGACCCTACATTGGGTTAAAATGCAAGACTGAGTTTTCATTAAGGACAAGTTCTATTTTAGATACTCGAGTCCATAATACTTAGGATAAACAATAAATATGAGGAACTGGGGACATGTAAATGTTGCAGGTCCTATTGGAAACAGCTGGAGTTGAGTACAAGTGGGAGAGAAAATCTCAAATGTTTAGAGAAAGACAAGACAGTGGATTAGTGTTGCACGGTATACTGAAACGTCKGTACTTTTTAGATGAATTATTTTTATTTAACGAGGCAAGTCAATTAAGAATATATTCTTAATTACAATCACGGCCTACTTTACAACAACAACAAAAACGGTTCGGTACTAGAATTTTTGTTACGTTCAGGTACTTCCGTCAAATGTGTCTCACGTGATGGAGATGATCAAGTCGGTATCAGCGCTGCCCCTTCATAGCGTGAAGAGCAAAGTGCCTACTCCACTTAGTTATTTATTACTAGAGCTGCATTAGCTCTCCAGTCCCCACTCACGCTGCAAAGAAGTTAACCAACTTGAATAATGCGTCACGGAATGTAGAAATGTTGAAACTGTTCGTTACTTTTTTCAAAAACAATGTCCATACAGGTTAGAACACTGAATTCAACGCGATACCGATAGCTTTCCGCTTTAATTGTGGGATAACTTTACTTGCTAGTTTAAAGCTCAATTCACTACCCTAGTACGCAAAATGTGCTGATTGTCACCAAAAAAACTTTCATAATTCACATCGTCTACCTCGCCACCAAAAACTCATTCGCTTCTTCGTCTTCCTTTACCTCCCGTCTGGTTTCCACTAGATTCCATAGCCACAAAGTCAGATTCCACAGCCACATTCAGCTCATGAATGACATCATTCATTTCTTAAAGAGACAGCGCACACTTTTAGAAAAGCAGAGATTGCTTCTTCTTCTGACAAACACTGCAGTGGAGTGAAATTGTCTCCTACGCCATAACGTCCCTATTTTCGAGTAGTCTAGAAAAATATGACAACGATACCCTGGAGACTGAGCGTTATGATATGACGCCGGTGCGACGGGAGACAGAGAAACAAGCGTTGCCAATTCAACTCTGAGTGACTGTAATAGGACAGGTGAAGCCAGAGCCAAGGAAACAGACGCAGATATAACAAAACATGAATGCATTAGACACACGCTGGTGGTACAACAGCTCCCTGTGTGTGTGTGTGTGTGTGTGTGTGTGTGTGTGTGTGTGTGTGTGTGTGTGTGTG
>NC_036842.1:4075015-4078199 GCF_002910315.2 Salvelinus sp. IW2-2015 | reverse complement strand
GTCATTTGTTTTTCAACAGGACAATGACCCAAAACACACCTCCAGGCTGTGTAGGGCTATTTGACCAAGAAGGAGAGTGATGGAGTGCTGCATCAGATGACCTGGCCTCCGCAATCACCCGACCTCAACCCAATTGAGATCGTTTGGGATGAGTTGGACCGCAGAGTGAAGGAACAGCAGCCAACAAGTGCTCAGCATATGTGGGAACTCCTTCAAGACTGTTCGAAAGTGTGCCAAAGCTGTAATCAAGGCAAGGGTGGCTACTTTGAAGAATCTCAAATATAAATATATTTTGATATTGTTTAACACTTTTTTGGTTACTACATGATTCCATAGTGTTATTTCATAGTTTTATGTCTTCACTATTATTCTACAATGTAGAAAATAGTCAAAATAAAGAAAAACCCTTGGATGAGTAGGTGTGTCCAAACTTTTGACTGGTACTGTATATATATTTGTATATATTCTGTTCAGTTTCCCCACAGGCAAGCAACCTGATTCCAAATGTAATTCTATGTGAGCCCACAAAACTATTTCGAATACCACATTTAAAATTGAGCAGGCTCTTTTGCCGGTCTGTAAACTGTGTGTGTGGTGTGTGGTGTTACGCACACATCAGTCAGACAATTAGGAAAGCTGTGGAAGTTACGGACAGACAGACATATGGAGGGTCCTCATGGTGTTGGCTGCCGCATCTCCACCCGCTGTCAGCCAGTTGACAGCTGTGTACGTAGTATTATGATCTTTTCCTCCGCAGAATCCTGCCAATCGCGGTAAACAGGGTAACGTGGTCACGTGTGTCGGAGCGTTTTGATCTGATTAATGACTTTGTTGTTACCTCATGTATTTGGCTATTTGGCCCGGTGTCACCTATACTACATGTTTGTTATTGATTCTGATGATGAAAAAGTAACACTTTCCTGGCGCACACACACACACACACACCACACACACACACACACACACACACAACACACACACACACACACACACAACCACACACACACACACACACACACACACACACACACACACCACACACAACACCCACACACTATTTCCAGGAAGGTCATTCCTCACAGCACAGCAGCCAGCCCTATAAAGCCCTTAAGGCTGTTGTGTAATTGGAAAATATTCCCAGGCTCTGTGAAACTTCCAGCTGCGTATCCATCCCTCATTTCTCACTTCCCATCAAATCCTCAGGACTTTTAACCAACCACACTAACAGAATCTGCGCCCTCCCCCTCGTTTCTCCTTCTTTTCCCCTGGAGCGAGTACAGTAACTCAATTTATAGGCCTAACTTACGTACGCAACCGCAGAATGCCATTTCTATTCCGTAGCTAATTGTAGGTCTTTGCGTGGGTATTGTGTAGGGTGTACATTAGGTTTAGTCATCGAGCAGGGGGTCCTGGGGAGGTGCATAACGGTGGATCCGAGCTCTAGTGATGTTTCTGGGCCAAGGTGAGCTAGATGATCTCTCTCTTTTTAGCCCCACTAAGCGCAAACCACGTGGGATGGCGTATCGCTGAAGAATGCTGTGGTAGCCATGCTGGTTAAGTGTGCCTTGAATTCTAAATAAATCACTGACAGTGTCACCAGCAAAGCACCATCACACCTCCTCCTCCATGCTTCACGGTGGTAACCACAGATGCGGAGATCATCCATTCACCTACTCCGCGTCTCACAAAGTCACAGCGGATGGAACCAAAATCTCACATTTGGACTCATCAGACCAAAGGACAGGTTTCCACCGGTCTAATGTCCATTGCTCGTGTTTCTTGGCCCAAGCAAGTCTCTTCTTATTATTGGTGTCCTTTAGTAATGGTTTCTTTGCAGAAATTCGACCATGAAGGCTTGATTCACGCAGTCTCTCTGGACAGTTGATGTTGAGATATGTCTGTTACTTGAACTATTTGAAGCATTTATTTGGACTGCAATCTGAGGTGCAGTTAACGCTAATTAACTTATCCTCTGCAGCAGAGGTAAATCTGGGTCTTCCTCTCCTGTGGCGGTCCTCATGAGAGCCAGTTTCATCATAGCGCTTGATGGTTTTTGCGACTGCACTTGAAGAAACGTTCAAAGTTCTTGAAAGTTTCCGGATTGACTGACCTTCATGTCTTAAAGTAATGATGGACTGTCATTTCTCTTTGCTTATTTGAGCTGTTCTTGACATAATATGGACTTGGTATTTTACCAAATAGGGCTATCTTCTGTATACCACCCCGACCTTGTCACAACACAACTGATTGGCTTAAACACATTAAAAAGGAAAGAAATTCAACAAATTAACTTTTAACAAGGCACACCTGTTAATTGAAATGCATTCCAGGTGACTACTTCATGAAGCTGGTTGAGAGAATGCCAAGAGTGTGCAAAGCTGTAATCAAGGCAAAGGGTGGCTACTTTGAAGAATCTCAAATATAAAATATATTTTGATTTGTTTAACACKTTTTTGGTTACTACATGATTCCACATGTGCTATTTCATAGTGCTGATGTCTTCACTATTATTCCACAATGTAGAAAACAGTAATAAATAAAGAAAAAAATGAGTAGGTGTGTCCAAACCTTTGACTGGTACTGTATATTACATTGCAACATAATGCAAGGAAGCATCCACCTCACATGTCAAACGATCCAGTTCCTCTGACAAGCCAAGGGCAGCAAATTCAAAGATTGTCTGTTTATAAAGTAGACACAGAAAAATAAGATATATTCTTTCACGCGGAGACAAAGAGAAATAATGAAATAACGCCTCGACAAGACAAAATGTTAAGTAGGCAGAGAGCAGAGCAGCGGTCGCTTGGTGCTCGTCTTCTCGGGTTGACAGTGAGGGATGCTGCCTGTCAGTCACGTGTGTACTGGAGTGAAACTGACAGATCGGCTATGTGGCTCTGTCTGGGATCTCTGGAGAAATATGGCCGATCGGCCAGCTGCCGTTGAGCCCAGAGTTGTCACTGCAGCTTTCGGCGAAATGGCCGTAATAGGGGGTGGGGATGGCAGAATGAAAAAGCGCGGCAAGTACACATGTGTTCATACCTTACTCGCTGGGATGAGAATATCCCCGTGGGGACCGAGTGAGGATGACTGCCTCACTTCTCTAGACTTCGCCCACTGTTTTCTCCAGTGCTGTGATTCACTGGGTTCCCAGGTGCYGGTGATTTCCCCCTGACCCAGCTCACAG
>NC_036842.1:4050015-4072515 GCF_002910315.2 Salvelinus sp. IW2-2015 | reverse complement strand
TTCAGYGGCCAGCAGGGAGGATATATACACACACACACACACTGCCTCAGGGAGGATACTGGCCCTGACCCTCGGCTCTAAAAAGAGCTCTTCAGAATATTCCTCCTCTTAGCAATAAAAAGGGCCAGCCTGCTGAGTCTGACTCAGTGATGCTAGCTCTCTTAACCTCACACACACCTAATTACACACCTTTCACTCTTCTTTCATTGAAACTGCATGCATCCGCCACAGAAGGGGGGAAAAAATTGTCGCGCAAAAAAATAAACACAGCGAGACAATGTCTGATCTTCATGACTGGCCAGAGAACAAAAGCGGCGATAGTTTTCAGTTTCAGTCCGTTTCTGCTGCCCAACCTCAGGGGGGAAAGAGGAAACCCAAGCTGCCCTGACAGAGAAAAATCTAATTCACTCCCGGCGTTCGCATTTCCTATCACCTCTGCATGGAATCCAGGAATAGCTCCGATATGCAGGAAGGAGCAGAAGAAAGGGAGAGGGAGAGAAAGAGAAAAGAGAGACAGAGAGAAAGAGAGATGGATTGAGAGAGGCCCACATACGCCTGAGTCACATTGGGAGGAAGTGTATAATTTTTCAGCTCATTCATCCATGAGGCTAAACCTCTTCACACACACCCACCAACATACAGAAAACATACGTAGCCTACTCGTAGGCTATACAAAAACAAGTCTCATTTCCAAACTCGAAAAACTGCTTTTAAAATATGAAATAAATTGTAAAATACAAGACATTAACAGGGTTACATTTTTTGAATGTTGTTTTGACTGTATGTGCTTGTGTGCGTGTGTGTGTACCGTCTGTGTACCGTTTGTGTGTACTGTGTGTGTGTACCGTGTATACATGTGCGCGTATGTGTGTGTGTACGTGTGTGCATGTATATGTATGTGTATATACGGTACCAGTCAAAAGTTTGGACACACCGACTCATTCATGGGTTTTTCTTTATTTTTACTATTTTCTACATTATAGAATAATAGTGAAGATATCAAAATTATGAAATAACGCAAATGGAATCATGTAGACTAAAAAAGTTTTTATCAAATCAAAATATATTTGAGATTCTTCAAAGTAGCCACCCTTTGCCWTGATGACAGCCTTGCATTCTCTCAACCAGCATCATGAGGTAGTCACCTTGAATGCTTTTCAAATAGTCGTGATTGAGTTCCTACATACGGTGCCTTCGGAAAGTATTCAGACCCCTTGACTTTTTACACGTTTTGTTACGTTACAGCCCTATTCTAAAATGTATTAAATATAATTTTTCTCTCCGCAATCTATGCACAATACCCCATAACGACAAAGTGAAAACTGTTTTTTTCCCCCCTGCAAATTAATAAAAAACTAAAACAGAAATACCTTATTTATATAAGTATTTAGACTGTTTGCTATGAGACTCAAAATTTAGCTCTGGTGCATCCTGTTTCCATTGATCATCCTTGAGATGTTCCTACAACTTGATTGGAGTCCACCTGTTGTAAATTCAATTGATTGGACATGATTTGAAAAGGCACACACCTGTCTATACACGGTCCCACAGTCGACAGTGCACGAGGTTGAAGGAATTGTCCGTAGAGCTCCGAGACAGGATTGTGTCGAGGCACAGATCTGGGGAAGGGTACCAAAAAATGTCTGCAGCATTGAAGTCCCCAAGAGCACAGCGTCCTCCATCATTCTTAAATGGAAGAAGTTTGGTACCACCAAGACTCTTCCTAGAGCTGTGGGCCCGGCCAAACTGAGCAATCAGGGGAGAAGGGGCTTGGTCGGGGAGGTGAACAAGAACCCGATGGTCACTTTGACAGAGATCTAGAGATCCTCTGTGGAGATGGAGGAAACTTCCRGAAGGACAACCATCTCTGCAGCCTCGAAGGCCAGCATCACAGAGTTGCCTCTTCACTATTTAATGAAGCTGCCAGTTGAGAACGTGTGAGACGTCTGTTTCTCAAACTACACACTCTAATGTACTTGTCCTCTTGCTCAGTTGTGCACCAGGGCCTCCCACTCCTCTTTCTATTCTGGTTAGAGACAGTTTGCGCTATTCTGTGAACGGAGTAGTACACAGCGTTGTATGAGATCTTCAGTTTCTTGGCAATTTCTCGCATGGAATAGCCTTCATTTCTCAGAACAAGAATAGACTGACGAGTTTCAGAAGAAAGTGCTTTATTTCTAGCCATATTGAGCCTGTAATTGAACCCACAAATGGTGATGTTCCAGATACTCAACTAGTCTAAAGAAGGCCAGTATTATTGCTTCTTTAATCAGAAAAACAGTTTTCTGCTGTGCTAACATAATTGCAAAAGGGTTTTCTAATGATCMATTAGCCTTTTAAAAGGATAAACTTGGATTAGCTAACACAACGTGCCGTTGGAACACAGGAKTGACGGTTGCTGATAATGGGCGTCTGTACGCCTATCTAGATATACCATTAAAAATCWGCCGTTTCCAGCTACAATAGTCATTTACAACATCAACAAAGTCTACACTGTATTTCTGATCAATTTGATGTTATTTTAATGGGCAATTTTTTTTTGCTTTTCTTTCAAAAACAAGGACATTTCTAAGTGACCTCAAACGTTTGAACGGTAGTGTATGTGGGTGTGTATGTCTGCGTGGGTCAGTGAGCTAGAGCGTGTGTCTGTGCCCAACAAATCACCTTAATCCCAACATCTATTTCAGGGTCAAGGTCAACTCCATTATGGCAATACCAAGAGTCATCCAATCATTCCACAGCAATGGAAACCAAAACAATAAGCACATGGCGCTGTATAGGACATACGTCCTTTGGGCCTTTATGAATTAAGGCCGTTTATCGAGGACCACGGTAACAGTACGTGGTGAACAGTAAACAGTTACACACAGGACATTCTAAACTCTAACTGTTCAGTGAAAGCACACACGTCTCTCACTGCAGCTTCCTCTTCTTTACAAACAGAAAGAACACACAAACGTGATTGCATTCAAGTTTACGTGTCATTTATTTGTGTTATTTAGTTATAGTGTTGTTCACTCCCTAAACATAACATTCACCAAATGACAACCACCAGACYAGACCAGACCACCTTTGGTCAATATAAACTCAACAGTACAAAGCAAAAGACCACATTTAGTGGACGTAAAGGTRACAGAGGGTCCTTCTAAAGCGACAAAGCTCTACACTCTCACCCTTGACCCTCTCTCCCTGTATTCAAACAGATACAATGGACTCCAGCACCAAACTTGCTCATTTGTAAGAAAAGAAGGTAGGTTGGGGGGAAAATATAGGCCTACGTAAACATATTTCCCACAATTGACATTTCTCATACCTTTACAGAATCAAATTAATCTGAYTAAATAAACAAATAAACTTTTGGAACCACACGATTATGCCCACAAGCTGCTTGCTATTTCTGCCAATGTGCAGAGATCAATTTCCAAGCCAGATGCTGAGCATTATGCTAAGCACACAAAACAGAAACACACACAGATATGAGGAAGAGACAAGAGGACCAAAAAAAAACAGGAAATAAATCCGCATGTTTTCGTGCTTTGTTCCCAGACACTCATGTTGGAGAGTTTCACGAGAAAATGCAATGGAACTGTAAAACCATTCAAATAAAGCGACATAGTATTTTGGTTTGTTTACTTTACACCTCGATTTTTTTTTACTTCACTTGGGTATTGTTTCCAGACACTTTAGAAAAAGGCGCAGAGGATTGTCTACAACCCCAAAACGTACATTTAGAAARAAAATCCAAAGCCATTTTCGAATAGTACGACACAATCAGACGCACACAATGCCTCAGTATTTCTATGCATTACTACTTTTGATAAACATTCATTTACAACTCCTAGTGCGACGCAAAATGCTGAATTGTTGAAACGATTCAGTAAACACGCCTCGCAATATTCACTGCGGATGTAGCCAACGACACCTGCTCCAGTAAGCGACGAACAACACATACGACGTTATGACACTGTCTATTGCTGTAACAATTACACACACATAYATAGCCTAGGAATAGTCAATAGTTACAAAAAGTGACAAATCGATTAGTCAGTCCTATRGAAATCCCCATAACAGCAAAGAAACACTTGTATGTTGAAAATGCCAAACCACATGTATAATCTATTTGCATACACATCACAGACATAACCTTACCATACACGCCACTATAGGTTTCTTCACTGTACCCAAACCAAGAGACTAAATGCGTCGCTCATTTATGTACAGAGCCATGTCATCATGGTATACTCTGCCACCAGAGGTTACTCAGGCAAAAAGCAAGTTTGGCTTTAAAAAACTGATTTAAAAAAAAAGCATATTGTATCACAGCGCCTCTTTCTAAAGAACGAATTTAACTGTAGGCTACTGTATATAAGAATGTGAAAATGTATATATAAATCATGTGTAAATAGTATTTTTGTTGTCTCTTGTCTTTTCAATATATAACTTTTATAATATTTTTTAGTTATGTAATATCTTATGTTGTTCTTGTCTATAACTGTTCCGTACGTTGTCATGTAATTGTACGTTTTATGTCAACCCCCAGGAAGAGTAGTWGCTACATGTGCAGTAGCTAATGGGGATCCTAATAAACTAAAGAGCAAAGGCGGTGAAAACATTTGGCTAGCTTCCCTCGTTAGCCATAAAGTTCGTTGTTATTTACTCGTACTATTAAAGTCAATCAAATTGGCAAATATGTACCGATCTATAAAAACAGTATAATCTCTTTAGCTCAACGGTACAATTAGTGACACCGTTGTTACAATGTTAGCTACAACAGATACACCGGCACTGGTCCCTGGCCATGCGTGCCACTACCGCCGACAGTCCCGGCTCGCTGCTTGCCGCCAGCATTTCTTTCTTGTCCGCGAACTATGTGTGTAGTCCGTGGCAGCGCGCCACAACACACACACACACACAAAAAAGCGTTCGATATAAAATATATGCGGATTTACTTACGGTTGAAGTGTTACTGTAGTGGGGAAAGATATCCAAACATACGTTGATACCAGGCACAGTTTTACAGTTCTGACTCTCGTTGACAGGACCAAATCCAAGTACGGCCGTTCAGTCAAAGCGCTCTCCAGCTAGACACCAGCGACAGCCGCCTGCTTGCGCTCTCCTTCGCAGGAGATTCAAAGATGAATGGTGACTGCGCAGGCGTGGACAGGATAAATTCATTATGAGCGCTGAACAAGCGCCAGCATTGGGTTTTACCGTCAGGAGGATGGCTAGACAACCGCATGCACGGAGATCAAAACATCAACATGAAATATATAACAGCCATATAAACCACTACAATTAGCATCTAGCTATGTAGCCTTTGCATGTACTTGTTTACTTTGTGGTAAGAGCTGCACTATTCACATTAGCCTATAGGCTATTGATTAAAACACCAACTTATTACGGGGACTTCATATACTGCCCTGTGGCATTTTTAGGGAAATGTATTTTCTGTAAGAAATGTATCTTCTCCTTTCTCCAGGCCGTTTGTGTTTTTCTCTCCATCCAAATGGAGCATTCCTTTCTTTTAGCCTACAGTCTAATAAATAATTCAAGTATAGCAGCCTGCCTGGCTGCACCAATAAATAGGCTAGTCTCACAATAGCAGGAGGAGTCAAATGATAGGATAGTAAATAACAGCAAAGTTCAATCAGCATACTTTAATTCAAATGGCTCGGGGAGGGCTCAGAGATGGGATTATGAGGATGTGTAAACTATCAATAGCTTCTGATGCTTGACTGAGGATCACAGCAAGTCCCACTGTACGGTTACCTAACCTAATAGCCTATGCTGCCTGCGCTACTAGCGATGTCCTGTCTTTGGATGAGAATTCACTATGCCCGCTAGTAGCCTAACAAAAATCACAGCGACAGCAACAAACTGACAAATGATAGCACCATTTCGACAGCGTGATCCACACAAAGGCAACATAAAAGTGTTATTATAAATAAATTACCGTAATTGCCCGCTTAATTGTCCCCGATACTGTTACTTCCAGTCAAATGTGCGTTTCCCTGGTTCTCGAGCGTCCTGTTCACTTATTATAATTTAGAAAACGGCTTTGTTGACGTGGTAATGTGCGCTTTTCTTAATTGGAGGATTGGTGAAACTGCATTGCCCCCATCGATTACCAGCTCAGTCTATACTGTAGAGGCGAACTGCTATACAGTGCAAATCACGAGAAGACAACCTGACTAGTATATCACTGCTACGCTATGACGGAGAAGCCTGCAATGAGGCCAGGACAAAAGGGATGCTGTAGTAGGCTAAGCTTGAATATATAAATAAGGAGACCTACTATGCTCCCGCAGCAGCACTACATTTTGAGAGGTTGTTATTACACGTTATTAATCAGTGGAATGTTATATTGAATCTGTTAGCCTGTGCCATGAAATAAACAACCAAACATTTCTCACCCACACTTAAATAGACACAAATAAACACATGCATGCACACACAAACACAAGAACACACACACCCACCCACACACACACTCACACTCTCACAAGCACACACCAACCAAAGTTAGCCTATGCCCCGCTCTGAGAGTTGAACTGAATAGAGAGGACAAAAACAGAAAGGCTCTATGAATGCGTGTCTGATGCGAGATCTTGGAGTGTAAATAAAAGCTGTTCTAGGAACCATTTCACAGCTGGGTGTGACTTCAGGCCCACATCAGTCATGCAGCACAGCACAGTGCTCTGGTCTGGTCTGGTCCCTTCGGTGGAACAGCATACCTAAGATATGCACGCAGTAGGCTACACACAAACACACACGTGCACCGGCACCAGCACACACTGTATCCTTTCTCTTTGACAAAAACATACTTCACATGGACCTACAGTAAATAGCCTACAACAGGTCACCTGTGGTTCTATAACCAACAGTAACCCCCCTCACCTCTCTGCCGCTCCTCTACCCACCTCATAGTCACTTACTGTAGGCTGATCGTGCCCCAAATGGCACCCGATTCCCTATGTTGTGCACTACTTTTGACCAGGCGACTTAGGCCTCAAAACGGAGTAGTGCACTAGGGAATAGGGTTCCATAGAGGCCACAGCAGAGCTACAGTCAATGTCTGCTGTACCGTTGGCAGCTGAAGGTGTAATTTTAGATTGCACGTGGGCTGCAGATGCTGCTCTCAGAGAACCAGGTCTCACTGACGAATAATGGTGTCACTGTCTATTCACTACCGTACATCCATTTCATTTTCTGTGTCGTTTAAGGCACAGCGTATGCTTCCCAGCCATAGAGCTGTAGAGATTCTGTCAGCAGCAAAGTTGGTCTGAGTGAGAAGCATATTGTAAACGATCAGCTTTCAAGAAAGGAAATAGAGACAGAGGAGGACACAGCTGCGAATGAACATGACCTCTGTTCTTACCGATAAAGACATACAAGTAAAGTGATGCTCTGGAGCTTGTGTATCACTTCTGCCCGTAGTTCTGAAAGTTAGTGCTCGCCGGGCCAAAACGGGTACCTGAAAATTGTGCACAAACGTGTCAAATGATACGTTACGTCGTGTAAAAAAAATTGCAATATGTCACGAATTTGGAAGTGCTTAAGATCCCGGGCTGAAACACTAACAGCTATCTTGAAACCATGATGCTTTCTGCTCTCAGGAGCTCTTTGTGTGTTGATACTGTGTTTATAATGTTTATAAACGCACATATGTACATGTCTATGCCGATGTTATTGTATGTCTTCGCAATACACGTCAGTCAGTATGTTGAAGTGTTTTTTTTTTTTACCATGGACGTGTAAACTGGACATGCAAGTTCATGTGGACACACATGATAATGATATCTGCCCTAGTTTCAATTCTTTCCTGACAAGGACAGAGGAGCCTGACCCAAAGCTGCTCTCCCCACGGGAACATCTGTGCCAACCTGCCAAAATAAGCTCAAATCGGCTAGCTCTGTCCCTGAACCCCCCCCCCCGCCTACCATCTGACACCTCTCAAAGGAGCGTTTTTTGGGGGGGAGGTGTCTTCAAGAGATCCAACACTACGCTCTGAGGGGATAAAAGAGAGGTACTGGAGTCTTCCCGCTCCAGACAGTAAAGAATAACGATGAGAATATAGGCCAGATGCTCTTCCTAGTTACTCAAGCTAAACAAGACAACCTCTGTCCTCTCCTATCCTCTCCTGTCCTCTGGTTCCCTCTCCTGTCCTCTCCTCAGGCTGTGGTGTGTTCAGTGGTCCAAGTTGTCAGCACCCCACCCGATCAGGCTACCCTGCTGTCCCCATGCTGAGTCTGGGCAGACAGACAGAGCCATGGAGAGAGATCAGACATGAGTGACAGCTGGACTGGACCCTACCCATTACCATCCCCACCACTCTCTGACAGTTGGTCACCTGGAAGTGAGATAACACCCCCGAAGTGGGATTTGGGGTTTGATGCAGGGTGTTTGGCCAGTTACAGTTACCCTGCACAAAGGTAGTAGAGATTCAACTCTTGAGTCATGCTACCGATGCCTACTGGCTTTTTGTCAATATACTACATTGTTTCATCAGAGGTCAGACTAGGCTATGGAGAATCTCTGACTGAAAAGCTCAAGCCTGATTGAAATACCCGCTGCCAGCGTTTCATTTGAATGGAAGAGAGGTGTGACACTACGTTGTCCTGTTCACCAGTCTTGGTGTATGGATGGAGTAGTAGCAGCCAGTGGACAGGATTTCCCCTCGATGCCCAAGCTGCAAAGTCAAAATGGGCTTTATTGTAAAAATGTATGGAACCAAAAATTAGCTTTTTCGACTTATTTTAGGGTTAGGCATAAGATTAGCAGTGTGGTTAAGGTTAGTGTTAGGTTTAAAATCWGATTTTAAGAAGAGAAGTTGTAGAACTAGGCGGGGCTTACGACTTTGAAACTTGGCCAGATAGTGACGACCAGAGGACAGCGAGGTCATCCATCTCTCTCTCTCTGTAATTCTGCAGCCCAGATCCTAACCTTAATCCTGTGGCCTCACAAACTCACAGAGAGATCCGGAGGAGTGGGGGGGGGGTTTGTGACATGCCACCTGGCTGTCCGGACACTGCCAGGACCACTGTGAGTGTGTGTATGTGTGTGTGCCAGGCCGACAGTCACCAGATGGCAGTGCCAGCGTGGCACGGGCATCAGGCGCAAGTGGCGGTTGGAGAAGTGAGAAAAAGATGACAGGGCAAGGGGGGAGGTAGGTTGGGTGCCTGCGGTCGATGCCAGTGTGTGTGTGTGTGTGTGTGTGTCTATGTGTGCAGACAGACAGGGTGGACAAACATCAAGTGGGAATGGGGGAAGGACGGTGTGGCTGTAGACTGTGTGTGTTTGTAAAGGACCTCTTTGTTTTGTGCCGTGTTTGTCTTTATGAGGGAAGACATGGAAAAATATGATTCTGTCTGTGTTGCTAAAAGTGCAATGTTGAGAAAAAAATATGTTTTATATTCTTGTTTTGAGGATCTTTATAGCAATCATTTCTAGGCGGATTTTCTCTCAAACATTAGTAGTTGTYCACACACGCGTGCGTGCGCACACACACACACACACACACGTCACCCTAGTCCAGGGTCCCCAACAGGCGGCCCGCRGGTTTTATTTGGCCCCTTTAGTTTTTTTTGTGTGTTTTTTTTTCTTCATAGCTGGACATAAAAGACTGTAAAAACAGCAGCAAATCAGCTCCGAGTGGTTTTCATTTTGGAAATCTGTTCCCAAATATTCCCACGCATAATAAAGAGACGTGATCGTATACAAACTTAAGAATGATCTGAAATGATGCTTCAGTCAAATTGTATATCTGTTTGGGATTCTTGCGGTGAATTTGCAGTCGACAAATATTATTTGTAATTATGTTCCGGCCCCCCTACCACCCGCTCAAGAAAAAAATCAGCCTGGGACTGAATCCAGTTGATGATCCCTGCCCTTGTCTTTACAACAGTACTGTCTGTCACACACACCGATGTTAACTACGGTCTTGACATCTATCACTTTCTGACTCCACAGACATGTCCATCACCACAGTACAGTATCATTCTAATGGGGGGAAAAAATGGACATTGGCAATCTGATACAGATAACACTTAGCTATCCACACAGATCGGCCCTATTTACCTGATAGAGTGGAACCATATTATGGCTGATATAATGCAATCACCGTTATCTATCTCCACATCACTTACAGTAAAAGGAAACAGTAAGTTACCTTCGATGAAACACAGACAGAAACATGATGATGTAAAGCAGTGGAATCAGCACTTCATTTTTTGATCATGTTTTTGTTGGAGTTACTTACAACAGTTATTACAAGCCTAAAGGAGAAGACTGTGTGTGTGTGTGTGTGTGTGTGTGTGTGTGTGTGTGTGTGTGTGTGTGTGTGTGTGTGTGTGTGTGTGTGTGTGTGTGTGTGGTGTGTGTGTGTGTGTGTGTGTGTGTGTGTGTGTGTGTGTGTGTGTGTGTGTGTGTTGTGTTGTGTGTGTGTGTGTGTGTGTGTGTGTGTGTGTGTGTGTGTGTTACTAAAATCCTAGAATCGCTCGTGATGGAATTGTTTCTCCCAGGTGCCAAATGCGTTCTAATAGACAAGACTGCGTGAGCTGTGCAGTTTTCCTCCACTGGTTTTTCGGACTCTCCGAATACGTAGGCCTACTCTGAAAGACTAGCCAAAACTCCAAGAGGAATGTACTACTCTGATGTGGTAGTAGCTGAATGTGGTACGAGACAGCGAGGCAGAGAGAGGAGCGAAGGAGGGTTAAGGAGGGAGAGAGAAAGAGAGAGAGGGAGAGAGAGAGAGAGGGAGAGGGAGAGAGAAGAGAGATAGTCAGAGAGTTTGTGTGTTATCTTTTGATCTCTATCTGCTAATTCAGGACATAGCTTAAACCAGAGAGGCGTGGATCAGAGCCTTTTGATTGGAGAGATGATATGACCTTGAACCCCCTTGGTTACCCCCTCCATCCCCCTCTTCTATCGTCCCCCCGTCCTCTTTCCCCTGAAACGTTTGGTCCTTTCATCTTCCACATTTCGTCCTGCCTATCACTCTCTCCATCTCCTTTTCTCCCTCCCTCTCCCTCTCTTTCTCTACAACCCCCCCACCTCACCCCTAGAGACTCTCTCTGCTCCTCTATCCTCCATCACTTCAAAGCAACACACTACTAGAAAGCGCAGGAGAATAGAGGAGTGCAAAGGCTTGGAACACGTCAATACTATAGCAGAGACTGGGAATTCTGGGAAACCAGGATGTGATGTTGTGATGTTCAAAAGGTGACCTAAGTAGTACAGGAACATCATAAAGGTGACCTCACTAGTATGGTATAGATTTAGACCACAGGGAACATTGTCCGTCCGTCAGCTCAAAGTGGGAGGACATAGCGCTACATGATTTATACTGAACAAAACTATAAACATAACATGAAACAATTTCAAAGGTTCAAACTGAGTTACAGTTMATCTAATCAGTCAATTGAAACAAATTCATTAGGACCTAATCTATGTATTTCACATGACCGGGAAGGGGTGATGCCATGGCTGAGCCTGGGAGGGCATAGGCCCACCCACTTGGGAGCCAGGCCCACCCACTGGGGAGCCAGGCCCAGCCAATCAGAATTAGTTTTTCCCACAAAAGGGCTTTATTGCAGACAGAAATACTCCTCAGTTTCATCAGCTGATGGCTGGTCTCAGATGATCCCGCAGGTGAAGAAGCCGGATATGGAGGTCCTGGGCTGGCGTGGTTACACATGATCTGCGGTTGTGAGGCCGGTTGAACGTACTGCCAAAGTCTCGAAAACAACGTTGCAGGCGGATTATGGTAGAAAAATGAACATTCAATTCAACATCTGTGGCATTGTGTTGTCATCTGTGGCATTGTCCCCAGCACAAGGTGCACCTGTGTAATGATCACGCTGTTTAAGCAGATTCTTGATATGCCACACCTGTCAAGTGGAAGGATTATCGTGGCAAAGGAGATATGCTCACTAACACGGATATAAACAAATTTGTGCACACAATTGGAGAGAAATAAGCTTTTTGTGCGTATGGAACATTTCTGGAATCTTATTTCAGCTCATGAAACATGGAACCAACACTTTACATGGTGCGTTTATATTGTGGTTCAGTGTTTATAAACTTCGACCATATGAAAAAAACAAAATACTGTGTTAAATAGCTCCTCCATGTTTGAAAAGTCTCCAGTTAAAAGGTGTCTGGTGGTAGTGTAAAAGCGGAAGGCAGAGTAACTTCCTCAAAGCACACTTTTGTCCATGTTTAAAAAGTATAAGATGCSGTACTGTAGGTAAGTGGAAGACTGAGACAGAGTGTGTCTCCTCAAAGCAGACCGAGGTCGAATTCGTGTTTCAAATATTTGAAACCCCAGAGGTGCGCTTCATTTAGCTTGTCAGGCACAATGGATCCAACAAAATATTCCAAGAAGTGCAACCTCCTCATACCATACAAGCTAAACCAAGCGCACCTCAAAGTGCTTCCTATTTCAAATATTTGAAATACGTATTCGTCTCAACAGGTCTGCCCACCTCACAGGCTGACGGGGAATTTAGAGGTGAGCTAGAGTGCTTCCGAATTGGCACCCCATTCCCAATATAGTGCACTACTTTATTACTAGCCTATAGGCACTGGTCAAAAGTAGAACACTACAGAGAATAAGGGGCCATTTCAGACGCAGCCTGGCTAGACTGTCGGTCTACTGTTATGGCACTGGGTTCGAGCCGGAAGACTCGTTCTAGCGTTTGTCTTTAGAGGAAGTGCCGGTAGATGTACTGTAGTAAGTAGATACTAGTGGGTTCTGCTGTAGAGGTGTGGTGAAAACAATCATCAATGTGTGAAGAAGCACCATGGTGAGTTTCGGAGCTGTGCCCCTGGATGAGTCATGGCTATTATCCCGGAGACAGATGCAGCAGGCAGTCAGTGTGCGTGTGCGCTCGTGTTTGTGCTCGCGCGCCTATGTGTGTGCGCGCTTGTGTGCGCGTGCATGTTTGTGTACAGAACACAAAGCCATTGTAAAGCCCTCCATCTGTGAGCCACCACCTCCTGATTATAAACCCGTCCTCCATATTAACAAAGGAGATAATGAGAACAGAACACACAATGTGATGTTGACAAAGTGGGGATGATGATAATAATAATTATGATGGTGGTGGTGATGATGATGATGGTGGTGATGATGGTGATGATAATGAGGATGATGGTGGTGGTGGTGATGATGATGATGGTGGTGGTGATCATGATGATGATAATGGTGGCGGTAATGATGGTGATGATAAAAAAATGTAATACAATACTGTAGCCTATGTCAAATCCACACAATTACGTTGTATTTAGGCAGATATGCTAAACTATACAAAAGTATGTGGACACCCTTTCAAATGAGTGGATTTTAACCACACTCGCTGCTTACAGGTGTATAAAATCGAGCACACAGCTATCCAATCTCCACAGACCAACATTGGCAGTAGAATGGCCTTACTGAATAGCTCAATGACTTTCAACGTGGCACGTCATAGTTCGTCAAATTTCTGCCCTTCTAGAGCTGCCCCGGTCAACTGTAAGTGCTGTGATGGTGAAGTGGAAACGTCTAGGAGCAACARCGGCTCAGCTGCTGAAGAAAATTGTCTGTCCTCGGTTGCAACACTCACTACCGAGTTCCAAACTGCCTCTGGAATCAACGACAGCACCACAACTGTTCGTCGGGAGCTTAAGATCACCATGCGCAATGCCTAGCATCGGCTGGCGTGGTGTAAAGCCCGGCGCCATTGGACTCTGGAGCAGTGGAAACACGTTATCTGGAGTGATGAATCACGCTTCACCATCTGGCAGTCCGACAGACAAATCTGGGTTTGGCGGATGCCAGGATCACGCTACCTGTCCTAATGTATAGTGCCAACTAAAAAGTTTGGTGGAGGAGAAAAACTGGTCTGGGGCCGTTTTTCATGGTTCGGGGTAGGCCCCTTAGGTCCAGGTAAAGGAAATCTTAATGCTACAGCATACAATGACATTCTAGACAATTCTGTGCTTCCAACTTTGTGGCAACAGTTTGGGGAAGGCCCTTTCCTGTTTCTGCATGACAATTCTACCGGGCACAAAGCGAGGCTATACAGAAATGGTTTGTTAAGATTGGTTGTGGAAGAACTTAACTGGCCTGCAGAGTTACAGAGCCTTGACCTCAACCCCATCAAACACATTTGGGATGAATTGGAACGCCGACTGCGAGCCAGGCCTAATCGCCCAACATCAGTGCTCGACCTCACTAATRYTSTTKYGGCTGAATGGAAGCAAGTCCCCGCAGCAATGTTCTAACATCTAGTGGAAAGCCTTCCCAGAAGAGTGGAGGCTGTTATAGCAGCAAAGGGGAGACTTAACGCAGTTAAGCCCAAAACCACGCCCTGTTATTCAGAGAGTCGTTCTACAGCGCTCTCCAAGCCCAGAAGTGAATATCKCATTTCAGTCACCGATTAATAACATTTTGCCTTTGTATTTCAAGATTGAAAAATCGAATAACATCATGGCGTGGACGGAGCTAGCTATTAACGTCCTTTAACGCTCAAAGACAGATTCAGTTGCTGTAGCACAGCGTATTSGACTGAATGATTAGCTAATAAATATTTGAGAAATAATGAATAATAAACATGTGATTTTACCTGACAATAGACGACTAATGATAATAGAACAACTTCAAATACCGAGCTAGTAACGTTAAGTAGCCGAGGTTAACCTAGCTGACCTTCAATTGAGGAAATTCAGCCGCTCTGAGACATTTTTACAACTCATTGAAAATAAACACATGGGTTACCAAACATGATGATAATAGGCCTGCATTGCGGTAGGCAGCTCATTGTTAAATCACACTTTCCRTCCTTACCTTGGAAGGCCACCGTCTGATCGCCTGTGASTGAGACAACGCTAGCTAGCCAAAGGGAGCGTAGTAGAACGCCCCTCTGGATAACGGGGGCGTGGTTTCGAATGAACTGCKTTGGGGGGAAAAAGACAGACGCGGACCAACTCCGTACTAATGGCCACGATTTTGGAATGAGATGTTCGACGAGCAGGTGTCCACATACTTTTGGTCATGTAGTGCCCACGATATATATTAAAAGGGGAATGTTTAGGCCTGTGCAGTAAACTCTCCGTGCAGCAGTCCATCAGAGCACGAGTGGTACTCTGCTTATAGCAGAGGCAGACGGATTTAGGCACACACTCAGAACGAAGGACCCGAGAGAATCAAATATGCCCTCACGATTTCAAGGTAAAAACAATCGTATTATCTGTGTCCCAATCCATCTAGGCATTGAATCGCTCTGACTAACCTTGAAGGTTAGGTTAGGTGTGCACAAAAACAAAAAAACACTCGATCTTATCTGTCTTTCATTATTCCATATCTCAGTGCTTGAGAGTTCACAGGAGGTTGGTGGCACCTTAATTGGGGAGGATGGGCTCGTGGTGATGGCTGGAGACGGAATCAGTGGAACGGTATCAGATCCATCAAACGCATGGTTTCCATGCCATTCCAGCCATTGTTATGAGCCTTCCTCCCCTAAGCAGCCTCCACCGATAGAGTTGTACTATTATATTCTAAGCACGCTCAGAATAAAGTAATTCCCCGGTGAAAAGCATGATATTACCGGCAAGCATGGAATGGAAGTAGTATTCCTACCATCAAGATGTTGCACTGATTTTTCATCATGACTGCGAGAGACATTGCTCACGTTACGCTAGCTGTATTATTTTGTATTATATTTCAAGCCTGTGTGTGCATTATGAAAACGCATGACCATTGTTGGGTAAAAAGGAGTGCATTTAGATTAATTTACATCTGAATTATAGTCAACAAAACACTTATTTGAGATTCCACACGCAGACAAAGGGGGGTTAYGGGTCCCCGGGGACCTACTGTAGTAAGAGCCTTTATCTAATCCCAGAGTGTTTGCGACCCACATCGTTTCTGAAAGACAAAAGAATAATATAATACAAAAACAGCGCACAGACAATGAATACATACTATGAAAAACTAGGCTGAGATAGAAAATGAAGTACTGTATTGTAGCCAAAATAGCAGGAAGGACTATAACGATTTATAGCATACAGCGAATTAAGATGTGATTTTCTTAATCAAGGCTAAGTATTTTATATCTCATTTACTGGCTGTCGGATTGATTATAGCGAATGCTGAGCCAGGTTGGGATCTTTATAAACTTGGCACAGAGCATCAGAGCAGTTGGTTTTGCCTTTCCTTGCATAAAAGCTCCAAAAAGCTACTGTATTATTGAATGGTGTTTGCAATTTATGTTGTACCACAACCTAAAAACACAAAGTATCTGGAAAGTCCCCAAGTGAAGTGAACTACTGGAGCCAATATCTCAGGGGCACAGAGGTTTCAGGAAGTGAGAAAAATGAAAGAGTGGGAAATTATAGTAGTTTGAAATAAAAACACTTTGAGTCTTTAGTTACAGGTTTTATTGGGGAATTCCATGCAGGATACGCCCCTAATTTAGAGAAAGCATGTGGTGACAGAGAGGTGAGGGAGGTGCCTGTCACTGTGCTGTAGCTCTATGGAGGAATTCAACCGTGTGTGTGCTATATGTAGAAACATAACTGTGTTTACTAAGTGGATTGTTAACCACATTGCTGTGTGCGTGTGTGTGTGTGTGCGTGCGTGCCTGCCTACATGCATGTGTATGTGCGTGTGTGTGTTAGTGTCTATGCATAGTGTGTGTGAAGGGTAATAAGGGAATAAAGAAGAGAGGACATTATTCCAGAATGAGGGACACCTTTCATCCATTATTCTATGCATGTAACCTACAACATCCTTCTCTCTCTCTCTCTCGCTCTACCTTTCCCCCACTCCTTGGCCCCTAATCTCCCTACCCCCTAACACCTAACCCTTCTCTCCCTCCTTTCCCTCCCCTCCTACCTTCCCCACCTCTTGGCTCAGCTCTCTAATGAGGGCTTGGGTCCTAGATCCACCACGATTTGATGAAAATCAGGCAGAGATATTTACATCGGCAAGATAATCCACTTTTAATGCGGCCAGGGCCCTTAATTGGCTTGCTTTATTTATGTGACGTGGTGGCGTGCTCTTGGTTTAAACGCGTTAATTGCCTTCTGCATTTAGAAAGGCATGTTCCTATCCACATGGGCTGCATGCGCCGCGCTGTCAGAGAGAAAGAGAGGGAGGGAGGAAGAAACAAAGGTGTTTCCCTAACTCCACCACACACATGTCCATTGAACCATCAGCAGTCTGTAAAGGCAGGCACACCGACAGACACACACATACTGTACTGTACACACTGGCTCTCATGTGGTGTTGCTTTTGGCTGTCGTTGTGTATCCCTCCACCCCCAGAGTCAAGCTAGTATTTACAGCTCACTCCTCGTCACAGATGTGAGTATGATTTCCATTCAAATAGCTTTCTCCAGATGGCTTTAGTCTCTCTCTCTCTCTCTCTCTCTCTCTCTCTCTCTCTCTCTCTCTCTCTCTCTCTCTCTCTCTCTCTCTCTCTCTCTCTCTTCTCTCTCTCTCTCTCTCTCCTCTCTCTCTCTCTCTCTCTCTCCTCTTCTCTCTCTCTCTCTCTCTCTCTCTCTCTCTCTCTCTCTCTCTCTCTCTCTCTCTCTCTCTCTCTCTCTCTCTCTGTCCCCCATTAAGAGGCCTGTGTCACTGAATAGAGGACAGAAGATGAGAGGAGATGAGAGCAAAATGAATGCTCATAAATCCTTGGCCCAAGGCTGAGGAGGGGTTATGACTGGGAGAATGAGAAATGTAGGCCTTCCTCATCACGCCAATCCTAAAAAAGATTATGAGAGGAGGGTGGAGATGGAAGGGAGAGGAGAGGGTGCCGCGCCCGGCGCCGCCTCCCTCCCCTCCCGCCTCCCCCTACGCTCTCCCCACCGTCTGCCACCCCCAGAGAACAACCCCTCCCTCTTCTCCATCCTCCCCTTTTTATCTCCACCAAGCCCCATTAATTACACTAATCCTGGTGCCCAAAAGAGGCAGGATGAGGTCTAAACTTAGTCCCTCTCCAGACCCACAGTCTGGCCACCAGACTGTCTGGTCACTGGGTCAAGTGAGGTCATTGGTTATGCCTAGTCATCTACAGACTCCACCACACTTATTGTCAGCCATTCGCACGTGAGTGTGAATGTGCAGTTACTGCACAACCAACTAGGCTGCGTGGCTAATAACCATCTCAGGGCATGCAAGTGACAGACATGAGAATGTCAAGGTCTGGTGTGGTTGGTAGCTACAGAAAATGATAGACAGATATGAGAACGAGAGAGAGAGATAGAGAGAGAATGACAAAGAGAGAGAGGGGGAGGATGAAGAGAGCTTGAGAGAGAGAGAGAGAGAGAGTAACAATGTACTGAGCAAATGTCAAATTGGCTTTTTACCAAATGACTGTACGACAGACCACGTATTCACCCAAAAAACACACACATTTCTTTCCACAGGGCCGTTGGGTGAGACAGGGATGCAGCTTAAGCCCCACCCTCTTCAACATATATATCAACGAATTGGCGAGGGCACTAGAACAGTCTGCAGCACCCAGCCTTACCCTACTAGAATTTGAAGTCAAATGTCTACTGCTTGCTGATGATCTGGTGCCATTGACAGTAAACCTGGGCCCTGACAGTAAATCTCAGTAAGACAAAAATAATGGTGTTCCAAAAAAGGTCCAGTTGCCAGGATCACAAATACAAATTCAATCTAGACACTGTTGCCCTGGAGCACACAAAAAACGRTACATACCTCGGCCTAAACATCAGCGCCACAGGTAACTTCCACAAACCTGTGAACGATCTGAGAGACAAGGCAAGAAGGGCCTACTATGCCATCAAAAGGAACATAAAATTTGACATACCAATTTGGCTAAAAATACTTGAATCAGTTATAGAACCCATTGCCCTTTMTGGTTGTGAGGTCTGGGGTCAAACACCAAAAATATCCTCAGTGTACAACGTAAAGAAACCCGCCAATTATCAGAATCCAGAAAAGAGCCGTTAAATTCTACAACCACCAAAAAGGAAGCGATTCCCAAACCTTCCATAACAAAGCCATCACCTATAGAGAGATGAACCTGGAGAAGAGCCCCCTAAGCAAGCTGATCCTCGTTCCCTGTTCACAAACACAAACAGACCCCACAGAGCCTGTCACGCCCTGGCCTTAGTATTCTTTGTTTTCTTTATTATTTTAGTTAGGTCAGGGTGTGACATGGGGAATGTATGTGTTTTTTGTAGTGTCTAGGGTGGTTGTAAGGTTTAGGGGGTTTATTAGAGTAGTTGGGTTTATGTTTAGTATAGTAGTCTAGCTGTGTCTATGTTGAGTGTAGGTRTCTAGGAAAGTCTATGGTTGCCTGAATTGGGTCTCAATTAGAGACAGCTGGTTATTGTTGTCTCTGATTGGGAGCCATATTTAAGGCAACCATAGGCTTTAGCTTTTGTGGGGAATTGTCTATGTTGAACGTAAGTAGCTTGTGTGTGCACTTTCGTTTGTAGCTTCACGTTTGTTGTTTTGTATAGTTTGTATAAGTGTTTCGTTTCGTGTTCATCTTCGTCGGTCTAATAAAAGAAGATGTATTCATATCCCGCTGCGCCTTGGTCCGTCTCTCCACACGATCGTGACAGAGCCCCAGGACAGCAACACAATTAGACCCAACCAAAWCATGAGAAAACAAAAAGATAATTACTTGACACATTGGAAAGAATTAACAAAAAACAGAGCAAACTAGAATGCTGTTTGGCCCTAAACAGAGAGTACACAATGGCAGAATACCTGACCACTGTAACTTACCCAAACTTAAGGAAAGCTTTGACTATGTACAGACTCAGTGAGCATAGCCTTGCTATTGAGAAATGCTGCTGAAGGCAGACCTGGCTCTCAAGAGAAGACAGGCKATGTGCACACTGCCCACAAAATAARGTAGACACATAGCTGCACTTCCTAAMCTCCTGCCAAATGTATGACCATATTAGAGACACATATTTCCCTCAGATTACAGACCCACAAAGAATTTGAAAAACAAACCCAATTTTGATCAACTTCCATATCTATTGGGTGAAATACAAGATTTGTGACCTGTTGCCATAATAAAATGGCAATCAGTGAAGAACAAACACCATTGTAAATACAATCAATGTTTATGTTAATTTATCTTCCCTTTTGTACTGTAACTATTTGCACATAATATGGCATTTGAAATGTCTTTATTCTTTTGGAACTTTTGTGACTGTAATGTTAACTGTTTCAATTTTATTGTTTATTTCACTTCTGTTAATTATCTACTTCACTTGCTTTGGCAATGGTAACATATGTGTCCCATACCTATACAGCCCCGAAAAGAGAGAGAGGATGAAGAGAGAGACCAAGAAAGATAGAGAATGACAGACAGATAGGAGAGAGAGAGATTTTGACAGATAAACATGCCATATTGTGGGGCTGAGTCCAACGCATCTCTGATTGACAGAGTCCCGGCGCTCTGCGTTCAAACCTGCTGATAGTTTTATACAGTCACACACCCAAATCTGGCAACTCATCAGATCGTCCCTCTTTCTCTCCTTCTTTCTCCCTCTCTCTTTCTCTCCCTCTCTCTTTCTCTCCCTCTCTCTCTCTCTCTCTCCCCCTCTCTCTTTCTCTCCATCTCTCTGGGCTCCCAAGTGGCGCAGCGGTCTAAGGCACTCAGTGCTAGAGGTGTCACTACAGTCCCTGGTTTGATTCCAGGCTGTATCACAACTGGCYGTGATTGGGAGTGCCATAGGGCGGCGCACAATTGGCCCAGCGTCGTCCTGTCACGGCCGAAGACCAAGGTGCAGCGTGGTGAGCGTACACTTTCCTTTTTATTTCAAAATGTCGCCAACMAAACAACAAACGAAAAACAACCGTGATGCTTACAGGGCATTAGTGCCACAAACAAAGTTAACTACCCACAACCAAAGGAGGGAAAAAGGGCTACCTMAGTATGRTTCCCRATCAGAGACAACGATAGACAGCTGTCCCTGATTGAGAACCATAMCCGGCCAAAACATAGAACCACAAAATCATAGAAAACAAAACATAGAATGCCCACTGGCGTGACATGTCCAGGTTARGGTTTGGCCGGGGTAGGTCGTAATTGTAAATAAGAATTTGTTCTTAACTGACGTGCCTAGTTAAATAATGGTGAAAATAAATAAAACTCTCTCTCCCTCTCTCATTTTTATATCCTCAGTACTCTCTATTTTTCCACTCTCTTTGCTGTTTTCTCTCCTCGTCTCCCCCTCTCTCTCTCCCTCCCCTCTCTCTCTCCCTCACTGACTTTCATTTCACTCTTTACCTCCTCTTCACCCTCATTGCTTTTCTCTCCAAATGTTCTCAAACTTTCAGGCTTTCTTCTCTCTCCCTTTTGCTCTCTCTCTCCTCTCTCGTCTCTCTCTCCTCTCTCTCCTCTCGCTTTCTTCACAAGCTGCCAGCTGGTCTGTTAGAACGTCATAGAGACTCGTGAAGACCAACTGATCTCAAGACATTCACTCTAATATTGTTAAACGTGTCTTACACGTTACACAGCGCCATTACTGCTGAAGAGAGAGAGAGAGAGAGAGGGGGGGGGGTGTAAAAACCCTCTATGAGCTGACAAGCCGTCAGAAGGAGAAAGAAGAGAGAAAAGCGGTAGAGAGCAGCTTGTCTCACACAGATCTGTGCTTTGGAACACTAACTAACTAACTATGAAGCGCATGAAAAGTCTACGTTTTAATCAGGGGTTTGTAACTAGCACAGTCCACATAAATACTGAATATACAGGCAAGCATACCTACTGAACGGCAGATACACACACAGACAAATGAGGGAGCAGAGGTCATAGAATGTACCCACGTAAACATAGCAGTAAATGGAGGAGAAGAATGGAGAGAATCCTCACCAAGCGAGAGAGAGGAGTGTCTCAAAGTCATTTCCTCATCTTACACTGTAGAGAAGGTCAAAGATGCCCATATTTTGCTAGACTTTTACTGCTATTCCCACTGCAAAGTAAAATTACTGCACACACACACGCACGCACTCAGCACCCTGTCTGTCTAAATAAATTATAATAAATCCATATAGTCCCTAATGGCCTTTGTATGTCAACACACAAAAGTAATGGTTCTGTCCCAAATGGCACCCTATGCTCTATGTAGTGCACTACTTTAGACCAGGGCCCATAGGTCGTGCMCTACAGTATACACGGAATGGGGTGCCATTTGGTACGCAGCCAATGTCACATTCATTAATTAACACCCAACGTGACTGTAGAGTTACATGTAGGATTATATTTCCCTAAATGTAATTAATCTCTCTCGGCGACCAGCCTTGTTCCATTTTTCCCCACCAGTGTTCTGTTCTGTATCTGGGTATTAGCTTCGGTATCTGCCTCATATGTAGGGTAGTTTTGTTTTGTGTGACATTGATCAATGGTGCATGGGTGCTAAAGATGTTGTACAGGGAGGGAGGTGAACGTATCGGGTGCTTTCTTCAGGTCCGTGAAAAAGCTGTGAGGAACCTGTACAAAGACAATGATGCATTATGGGGAAT